>NC_090919.1:4872475-4912101 GCF_040956055.1 Brachionichthys hirsutus
TCTGCACTCATTACGCATCGGATTGAATAATTACCCAGCGACGTGCGTCTCATTTTCATTTACATATACTTCAGGCACAATCTACAGTCGAGCCGATCACTTATTCAGAGCGTCACGCGTAATTAACTTGCTGCGGGGTGCTTTGCATAAATTACTGCGGCACTTTGGGCACCACAAGCAGATCAAAACCAATCTGATCATTAATTAATCCTCTGGGGTGACTATCAGGGGCGGTGCGCACTGATCTCTCGCTTTTTGTCCCGTACACACACGACAGTAAAGAACCAATCGGGAGAAAGGGCTAAACCGGAACGCACGCAAGCTGCCGATGTCGGGCGATATTTCTTTCAAACTCGAAAATATTGCTCAAGAGGGAAGAACAGAACACTTCCTCTCTGCCGCCATGGCATTGACGACGCAGGAATTTGTTTTCTCAATTCTAAACCAGCTTTGCAGAATTGAAAATAGCGCACGCTGGTGACACCCATTTGATGTCACGCTAGAGACTCACACCACCCGACGGCGCGTCAAAGGCTACAAAACCCGCATCGCTCCGAAACGGCCTGAGAAGCAGGAGCAAACGGCACTCGCTCGATCCCTGGATGACCCCTAAATCGGCTTTCAGCTGTGAGACTTGGCTAACTTGCCGCACCCCCGCACCCTTGCCCCCCCGCCGCACCTGCCATGAGCTGAGCAAAGGGTTCGGGACACGTGGAAGGGATGGGCAGGGTGAGCTTGTTGACGGCGACTCCGTAGGCGACGGCAAGTCCATCGATCCCTCTGTATGGCACCTCTCCTGTTAGCAGCTCCCACAAGAGGACACCGTAGCTGGAGAGGGAGGGGGGGGGGGGGGGCAATGTAGAAAACAAGACTTGAGACCACAGTCGGATGCACCCAGTTGGGGAATTAGAATTCCACAGCCCTCGTTAGAATCATTTAGTTCATGTCAAACACATCATCATGACGGTAAATCTCGTGATGAAATCGTACAAAAATCGCTGATCCGTCCAAATATTCACCGGCGAGCCACAACTTCCTGTTATTTGTCACAAAGTCTGACCTCCAAACAAACCAAACTGCTTGTTCAGTTTAGTAGACTATTTATTTTTAATAGTCTACAAATCCACACACACACACACACACACACACACATTATATAAAGATATCTCATTTGGGTTCGGACTGACTCATCTATAAATTTAAAATCCTCCATCAAAGAAACTTGAGGCTAAATTTTATTCTACTTCTTGCTTTATGCAGCACGTGAATGAAGAAGAAGAAGAAGAAGAAGACGGGCTTGTGCGGTGGAATAGTCCTTCATGATGAAACACAGGCTTCTAAAGGGATGTGTCCTCAGAAGGTGACGCGTGGACGTGGATGTCCCACGTCTGGACCTGACTGAACACACTGTGGAGACTTTCTAACTGGGGAGCTGAGGCTCGCAGCCTTATTCAAAAATATGTATTTAGTCCTTCCACGTGCTGCAACAGGTGCCGTTAGTCCACTCGCCCCGAGGCTGCCGTCGTCTTTGGAGACCGGGGACAGATGAGGAGGAAAAGTAGAACGACGAAGCTCCAACTGAATAGGGTTCTAGAAAATTCCTTCAGTGGCTTCGCCGTGGCTGAATCCCATTTGATGTTCTCGAGGACGCTTTAAACATCGCGCTCAATGGGATTGAGCCGGTCCGAAGCCACAGGACTAAACGCGAAACCGCCGCATACGACAGGAGCCGCAAGAACGCAAAAGAATGCGTTCAAGCTGGGAGAAATGGTTTGGACTCTTCCCTGATTGGTTCCAAACAAACATTTCGTACACAAGCACATTTTACGCAAACCATAGTCGGGGGGGGGGGGGCTCTTTCTGCAAAGATGTGGTAAAAACACGCCAACATGGACTTTACACACACACACACACACAGCTCTCAGATAACGGCTATGGTTAGCGCTGGTGTGTGGCCTCTGCACCGGAGACAATAGGATAGTGTGCAGTGCACGTCTCACAACAGAGCACAAAGCAGCTCTTTGAAACGCACGGCTACACCCCCCCCCCCCCTCCCCCTCCTCACCCTCTCTCACCTTCTGGCTATTATCATCCATTCCTGTCAGGGCTCAGAGCCTGCAGTACCTCCACTGGCCTCTTGGGGACAGCCAGAATAGGCAAAGCAACCCGATGTTTAAGGTCACAATAATGAAATTGTCTTCTGACTGGGAGCGATGGAAACATCAAGGAGCTGCTTGAACTTTCATCTTTGCAGTACCGACCCCCCCAATAAGGCTTCAGTCAGTGTCATTTTAAATAACACGGCAATTTGCATTGCTGCCCGTTCTCTAGCTGTGACCACATGTTGGCGAAACAGCCAATCGCAGCTCAGAATGTGTCCCCGCAGACGACGTGAGGATGAGGAGTCGCTGTAAAAACAGGAAGTCCATCTTCTGTCTGAAGGTCAGAAACTCCTCGGGAAACAAAACAGCTTCGATCAGAGCTCGATCCGGTCTGATCGAATCGTCTAATTCTTTTATCTCAGTGGTGTCAGACGAGCCGACGGGCGCTAAACGTCACCAGAGTCAACGCGATACCGTCTCGGAACGCGGCGCCCCGTCCTCCGAGCGAGGGTTTGTGAGGCCGCGGCCGTCGCCGTCGTTCACGTTTAACGGGATCGTCCGGTGAGCAGCTCCGTCAAGAGTCTGAAAACGTCTCAAAGGAGGACCGAGGCCGGTTCGGGGACACCAAGGGGACGACGCGCGCGTAACCTTACGGACTTACCTCCAGAGGTCGCTGCCCTTGGAGAAGGTGGAGGACTTGATGACCTCGGGCGCCATCCAGGCGTAGGTGCCGGCCGTGCTCATCTTGGTGGTCTTGTGCCACTCCCTCGCCAGACCGAAGTCGGTGATCTTCAGCGTCAAACCTTCCATGCATTCATTCTCTATCGGCTGAGCCAGCAGAACTGCAAGAGGAAAGGAAACGCAATGGGATTAAACATTTTAATTGCTTTGGGTTTTCTGTTTTTATATATAAAAAAGGGACTTATTTTCGCCTCATCTTGTCTCTATTATTCTATAATCCGGGCTGATGGTGACGAAAACATTTCCACAAACAGAAGTGTCTCCTTTAAAGCGGTTCTTTGAACAAATGTCTCCCCTGTTAAGATCATGATGACTTTAATTCTGGCGCAAGTACGCAAGTTCGGCACTTAAGTGTGTTCAATATTAGATAAATAAGCAGTATAAAATACAGAAACGTATGAATACATTTTGCGAAATAATCAGGAAATATTTTGCTCGCAGCCTGTGACGATCGTGAGCCAACAGGGTTTGAAATGCTTCTGAAAGCTCTCACATGACCGTTAAAAACGCTGATGCAAGTGAAATGAGGAGGGATTGCAGCTTCAGCTTTTAAAAAGCAATCCTCTGAGCGCTGTAGGAAAAACATGGCGGCCCAAAAGACGTGCGTGCGGCTGCCAAAACGATGTCAAGGTTCGACGCTAAATGTCTCTTTTGCGTTACAATTGTTGTTTTCATAAAACTAAACGAATGAACAGCGTAACACAAGATCGTTTGTCCCATCTCGACCCTCCCAGAATTTGTGTCTAATTAAGGAAATCATTATTTTCCAATAATTCAAATCAGCGCCCCTTTTTCTGAATTTGCAAAAACATCCTCCTACAAAGTTTTGTGGAAGTCGATTTCCAGCCGCCCAAACAAACAAAAGAGATATAAATAAATAAAACAACATTTAAAAACATCCAGAACTGATGTTTTCCGATCGGATACGGTTAACCGATACTCAGGAACGAATCTAAATGAATAAATATGAATCTAAACATCGCTTTATGTAAACGCGGCCGATTGCCGTGCAGCGCCGGGCGGCCTCGAGGCCGCTGCGGTGCGGCTCTACGGCCGTGCCCGTCCTCCCCTTTTTGCTGGCAGGCCGGGCATCAGACGCAGGGAGGAGAGGCAGAGAAGAATTTCACTTATTATAGGGAAGTCAGACTATTTGGAGTCACTTTCCAGCTTTCTGAGCTCCTTTTTGGCTCCATCCTGAACAATCTATTTTCTCCAGTCGGTCTTTCTTTGAACACACGAATTTGAGATTTTGTGTTCTTCTGCGGAAGGGAGTCTCTCTCTCTCTCTCTCTCCCTCAGACGTCCTGTGCTGCGCCCAGAGGGCTGCGAGTTTGACGTCAAATAGGAATGCATCACGAGCGGTTGCGTTGTCTGCCTGGCGACGTGCGTGTGAATGCTGAAGGAGACCTTTCCTCAAAATACTTGGAGGACAATTCCACGCGCAGACACCGTTCCACGTTCCTCTTAGGTCGATGACGGGAACAAAGGCTCGCCGCTTAACATTCACAGCGATGTTCTGCCTCGAGAAAACGGCACAAACAATAAAATAGCACAAAAAAAAGGGGGGGGGGGGGGGGGGGCTGGCGGCCAAAACAAGAAGCTCGGCAGCGAAAAGGAAAAGTGAGCTCTCATTTAACCTTTTTACAGAAAATCAATTTCTGTCCAATCTACGCCTGAATCATTGCTTCTGTCAATTCCACCGTCCCTGAGGGAGAAGGTTAGGGTTAGGGGGGGGGGGGGGGGGCTATTTACTGCAGCAGGCCCCCGATCCTCTGCTCCACTGTCAGCCAGTCAACACCACATTTCCACCAGGGTGCTCGATTGCTGCACCACAATCCCACTTCCAGGAAGTGATGTTGGCCAGTCGGCCCTCAAAGACGAGTCCCTTCCTTTAATAAAGTAAAATAAAAACCAAAGCCAAGCGGAGAAGTCGGTTTAGTTGTTCCCCTTTGCTCGTCATTGCGCACGGTAAGCAGAGTTAGGAAACTGAGGCAAAGAGGGTTCACAAGACAGACAGACAGACAGGAAGCGCGGACGCCGATGCTGTGAACGGTGGTGGGGGGGCCAACAGATGCACGATTGAGAGAGGCTTCGATCTAGAAGTGGCTGCAGGGGCCTAAAAAGCAGAATAATCAATCATGTGCACACGCACAGAGCTCCGTTTCTGCATTGCCAAACAGCCACACGCTAACCGCTAACGCTAACACAGGACACACTCGCATTCTACGACCATTTTTATTCCAGCAACTAAACTATGTGAAATATGTTCACGCACAACGAAGCAGCTGAAGGACGCGGCAACGTGAGAATGCACCCGTATTTCTAACCTAAACACAGACGTGAGCTTCAACCCGGGGCTGGATGGGCTATCCGTTAGCCTAGCGTCGCCTTTCATCGTTCCATCTGATCCCAAATCAGGTCAGAGATTCTGCTTCATAAACGTAACCCCCCGCACGGGGACGTTGGACACACAAGCAGGTCCTTGAGAGGGATGTTAGAAAATAAAGGATCCTTCCAAAAATAAAGAAATAAAAGTTTTGGTTTGCTTCGTTTGTTTACAAACCTTACTCTCACTCGCTTCGGACGCGTTCCCGCAGCACGTTGCGTAATTAACACGCCGTGGCGTGTTTTGCGATTGTGAAACAAAACGCATTTGTCTGCTACCGTCTCGTGTTTGCAGGCTGCTCATAAATCAGGTTTCGATTGTTTGTTAGGGCTCGAACAACAACACTGATCTACTTCCTGGACCGAGACAGACAGAACTTCCACAGTCCTGTCCTGTCCTGTCCTGTCCTGTCCACTGAGCATCCCACTCCCACCCGTAATGACCCGTCGGCAGCACAGACGCAGCACTGACAGAAACGGCTGCTTTTTACGTGAACCTTTAGAAACTTGTGTCGACGTCAAACTTTTTAATAAATTCCACGGGGCAACTCAGAATAAAGATGACCGAGCTCTTTCATCCTCTTATCGCTCCTCCCGAGTTCACATTTTGGAGAGGTGTGGCACCGAGAGGAGAAAACAGAGCAGGACATTCAACCTCTCCGAAGTGCGACGGCTGCTATCGCGACTCGATCAGTCTTGCCCAGACAAGAGCGTCTTCCCTGCTCGAGAGACGAAACCAACAATGTCGCCAGAAAAAACAACAACACCGTGACAGATCTCCACGGCAACGGGACTCTGTTTGGCACTGTTTGTTGTTCGAGAGACAAGAGTTTGTCGGTTGCAGACACGATTCGAACCAGCAGCGGGCCCAGATATGAGTGGGACCGACTCAGGAACCGAATGAGCGGGCTTCTCACTGGGAACATTCCATTCCCGTTCCGATCACCTGACTTCACTGAAGACGCACGATTATTTGCTTCTGCTAAGTTTTTCACGCATCAGGGATATTTTCATTAACAGCAACGTGAAACGGATCGCGCCGCAGTCGCCCACGGGAGTGTGAGTGAGCGTGTGAATGGGTGAATGCTGTGAAATGTGGAGAAGCGTGATGCGAGTGCAGTCCAGTTACCATTTCATTTAACCTTCGTATGGTTTCATGTCATTTCCTCCTCACCCCGACTGAAACTATCTAAAATTCCAGCTAAAAAAACCAACATCCAATCAAAAACATTGTAGAAAGTTAGCTTGCTAGCATTAGCCGTGGCGCTGGTGTATCTACCCCTTCTTTTAGAGGATTTAGATTTGTGTGCCAGGGTGGCGCAGTGGTAAGCGCCGTTTCCTCGCAGCCAGAGGGTCACAGGCTCGGTTCCGACTTGCGGTATTTTCTGTGAGGAGTTTGCATGTTCTCCCCGCGTCTGCGTGGGTTCTCTCCGGGTTCTCTCCGGGTTCTCCGGCTTCCTCCCGCCTCCAAAAACATGCTAATTAGGCGAATTGCTTACGCTAAATTGCCCGTAGGTGTTAATGGTTGTCTGTCTGTGAGGGTGTAACCCCGCCTCTTGCCCACCGACTGCTGGGATAGGCTCCAGCACGACTAGCGTGGAGCTAATGTGACCTTAACCGGCAAGTCAACCAGTGATCCCGGCTGCTGAGATCCACGGCAAACCCGTCAAGCGTCAGCGTCCTGCTCAAGGTCGTTCTGGAGGACGTGTGGCGCTGAAAACAGGACAGAGGTTGTAATCTTTGAGATCCTGCAGCCGTCCAGCTCCATCACGCTAACAGATGCTAAGCTCCACAGCGCTGCCTCTGCGCCTTCACTCCGCACCTCGCTTCATTACATTTTCTCTATAATTTGATGCTTATATCTCCATCTCTCACCGCAATCGCTCACGTGTGCCATCACTCCTCAGCCCTTGGGGTCGTGTCGATATATCAGTCAGTTAAAAAAGAAAACAGATATTTTATGCCCTTTTTTTTTTTTTAAACAAGAAATCATATTTTCAAGAAGTCCAATTATATCCATGGAAATCCAGCTTAGCTTTTTAAACATCAGTTCAACTTCATGCTTATCGTCTTATGTTCGCTCTACCTCCCCCCGCCCCCCCTTCCCTACACCCGTAGGCGAAGAGAGAATTCCGGCAGGGTGGGGGCTTTCCCCAGGAAGAACAGGAGCGTTGTCCCCTGAGGGACCAGGCCATAGGCTAACAGACAGCCTGGCAGCCAGAGAGAGAGAGAGAGAGAATAATATTAGAGTAGAAGATGAAACCAGCGCCCACTCGGCTGAAGTTTCGTGTCGGCTGAAATATGTTAAAGGGGCAGTCCAAGCTTTTAAAATCGGTACTAGTTTAAATACTTGCTGACGCAACCGGGGCGAGAGAAACAAACACCCATCGAAATGAAACTTGGGCGAGTGAGCCGGACGAACCTGCTTCTATCGAGCGAGGCTTGGCACAGGAGCACAGGTTTTTGGTGAGACGATTTCAAACGCACCCTCCAAACAAGGCGATTTTCCGTTTTCTTAACATCAACACGGACGCCGTCTGAGGGGCGGGCTATAAATGACCCCCCGGTGTAAAGTATGCGGTGCCAGCTAAAAGGCTCGCGAAGTGCTGAAAACAATCACTTATTAACAAGCGGCCGATGCTCACGCGTTGAAGTTTAACCTCCCGCGGGGGGGGGGGGGGGGTTATCACGTTTTAACCCAGAAGCTCTGACACTTGTGGCAGAGCAATCAATCACGGTAAATCAAACAAGACATTGAATGCTAGTCTGTCTTCTTATGTGTGACCTTCTGAACTGGCAACTCGTCCCGGACGCACCCCGCCTTTCCACTAATGTCAGCCGTCAAAATTAGGTCAAAGTTGGACAAAGACACCGACTAGTTCCTTTCAGGCCAGCGCCTATTTATTGCACGTCAGGGAAAGGTTTGACCGGTAATTGAGAAGTTCCTCGTTTTGATTTAGCGTTCGTTTCCCCTCGCTGCTGAGTCATCGGTTTCTCTTTTTAGAGCACAGACTAGCCCCCATTCAACATCTGGGGCTAAAAGTTCCGCAGTATTGTGCCCCACGAGATCAGAGTATGATGTTTTTGCAGATAAACGGCGTGATGTGCGCCGTGGCAACATCCCCGAGCGACCGCTTCACATCGGGCATCACGTGCAGCTCAGCTGGGCGCAGTGTGACGGAAGTGGCGAGACAAACAACGTGATTACATCAGACGGGAACTTTCTGACATTTTACATCTGATTCCTTATTCGACTAACCCTGGTTGGGCAGGGAAGAGGCAACCGACTGAACACCACGGCTGACGGAGAAAAACGTCTCATCAGGGTGGAATCGCCTCGTTTTTATTTACCGACTTATTTTGGTTCCAACATAAAAACACAATGTTTCTTCCACACAAACATTGTTTTGATGTTTTGCGAAACTGTGCCGGTTCTCAAAAAAAAGCACTACATTTATATTTGAAGTAGCTTCTATTTGTAATGCGTTTAATCCTCCAAAAGCTAGATGGCAGTGTTTTAATCCATCATCAATAAAATTAAATAAAAAAAAAAAAAACTAAATTGTTGAATTGGGGAAAGGGTTTTGGGGGTTAATGCAGCGTTAAGGGGGGGGGGGGGGGAGAGAGTTCATTTCACCAGACACACCCCAGCCATCAGGCAAACACACAGGGGATGTTTTCAGTGTGGGGCACAGGGGGGCCCTGAATGAAAACATGCTGGTAGAGGGATGTATCAGATGCTTGTCCACTCATGGAGACAAAAAAAAAAAGACATGTTGATCCAAGATCTAACTGTGGCTCCTTCCTGAAAAAGGCCTGCGAGTTTCCGCCCAGCTAGTGCTTAGCTTGGCCGTTTCCCCGCCGGTTCCTGCTCAAACGTCGGCACAGTTTTTCAGTTTACTCTGTCTATTTGTTCAAGGCAAAATCAAAGCTAGAGAGTCCACTACTACCGTACTTTCAGCTTGACCCGTATGGAGTCGCCACAGCAAACGTCCTCCACTTCACCCTGTCCTTTGCATCGTCCTCCCTCACTACGTCCACGTATCTTCTCCTGGGTCGTCCTCTAGCCCTGTTCCCTGGTAGTTCCATCCTCAGCATCCTTCTACCGATATAGTCCCCGTCTCTCCTCTGGACATGTCCAAACCATCTGACCTTATCTCCAAAACGTAACCTTCACTGTCCCTCTTACTGTCTCATTTCTAATCCTGTCCAACCTGGTGACTCCCAAGGAGAACCTCAGCATCTCCATTAAGTGTCCGCTTTTGACTCATTTTATTTTACAAATCCTGTTTTTTTGGAGAATATCATTTTGGTATATTGTCTGTTATGCTCCAATTAACTAATTTCTAATAACCAAAGCTGATTTGCATCTTTAATTTTCTGTAAGGTTTTTCTACAAATACCAAAATGTCAAGAAACTTTAAACAGGCAAATTTGCCAAACCATCTTTATATTTTCTGGTAATATGCCACCCTTTGTTTTGTTCTTTTTTTTGTTTAATACCTGGTTTAAAGTAGACATGACTGCGTGGTATATATTTTACAGACACACAGAAAGTAAGGAACAAAGAACAAAAAATCCAAAACAGATTCACTGGTAAGGGTAGCTTGAAAGCTGACCTGGCACCTGACCAGGTGTGTTGCAATAAGAAAGGAGATAAGAGGTAGGTATCATCTATAAAGCTAACGAAAGCAAAAGGTTCAAAGTCTGACTTTTGGAACCACTGACCCAGTGAACATGAAATGACTTGATTAAAAACAAAGTAGGATTCGGTGTTTCCTGCAGATCTGAACAGCGCGGAGGTCAACACACCCTCAAGAGCTCCGAACTGTAAGCAGAGTGTCAAAACACAAAATGATATAAAGGTAGGAAAATCCCCAAGATCTCACGCCCAGTTAAACAGAGACAATAGAAAGAGGTTCTATTCCTCTAGTCCATTTACTTTGGGTGGAATTCCAGTGATGACCTCTGGGCTTCTATCCAAACGGCTCGGTGTGGACTTCCTGTACAAAACCATCATCTTTATTCTCTGGTTCACTCGTTTTTGACCGTTTCTGAGTCCCAGAAAAAGAACGCAGAAGTATTTTAAAATAGTAAAGGAACAGTACGTTTATCTCGGTGGTGAAATAGTGAGCTTTTATCTTCGCGCCATGTTTGTGGTGTTTTGTTTTTTTTTTTAAGCGTGCTTGTTGAAGGCTGCATTCTCCGCATTTCTGCCTATGAACACATTTTGTGACGATCCGTTCAAGACGAGCTCCACGGGACACAGAAGCTGAATGGATTCGACAACTTTCTCCTTGCAGGCTTCTGCAGGCCGCCGACACAAAATGGCAGCAGAAAGAAGAACTTGCGACACCGCGCTGAGGAACTGCCGCCATATTTCAGTACACTTTGATTTTACAGCAGTTTGGCTCAGTCTCCTTTACGTTAAGATGCTCCTGCACCTGTGTAGTAAAACCTGTCAGCACTTCACAGAGCAGAGCACCCCCCCCCCCTCTCTCTCTCTCTCTCCCCAAAACAACAGGATATTGCTGGGTTATGGCTGTATGGAGACATGTCGGGGCAGGCCAGAGACAAAGACGTGGGGAGGAATAAAACAAGCAGGGGGCGAGAGAGCGATACGATCTCTCCCTGCGCGCAGAAAGGCAGACTCGGAGACAAACGTGATATTAATGCAGCTCCACGGGAGACGCGCTTCCTGTGGGGAAGTCGCTCCGGGGGGAAGAAACTGGCAACAGGAGCGAAGATAAGAAGAAGGGCGGAACTGGAGTTGGTGGGATAACACCACCCGAATGTAGGAAGCGCTGCCGCTCTTAATACTGCCAGGTCAGCATGATGTGACTCGTGTGCCAAAGCGTACGTCATGTGATGCACAATTAACGTGATTAACACGTTGCGAATCCTAAGATCTAACCGATCTAGTGGAAAATAGAGCAAATTCTACATTCCCTCTTAGTCAGATTTTCCCCAGTTAAGAAATAACGAGAAGATCTCGTTCTGTTCCGGCAGACTTTCGGACTCTGCAGGTAAACGCCAGGATGGATCTGAGGGAGGTGGAGAATCTTCGCAGATCTGAAGAAGGGGGGGGGGGGGGGGATTATATGCTGCGTTACAAGAATGATAATAACAGTGCAGAGGCCGCTGGGAAATATTCAGGTGGCTCAGTGTTTAAGTTAGCAGGGAGGGAGCACAGCTCGATCGAAGAATGCCACTTGTTCTTCTTCAAGGTATGGAGGGGGGGGGGCAAATAGCTTCATAGGCGATGCATGTCTCTGCAGTGCAGCTTTAAAGACGAGGTCCGACGCGTACGTGTCGGCCACAAAACGCCTGGAGCGCCGGATGCACGACTTTCGCATTCTACAAAGTCCGACGTTTGAGTTTAGACAGAAACGGGCGTCTTGAATTCTTGAAGTCTGTCAGCTAAACGCACCCTTTAATCCTAAACGCACCCTTTAATCCTCAAACCAACATCGCTCATCGCCCCGTGGGTCAAAAATTACAGATACTTGAATTCCCCACACCGGGTTAATAATTGTACAGGCGCTAAAGTATGGCGAGAGACTCAGAAAGCTCGTCTTTGTTCTGGCCATGGGTCGAGGACGTCCGGTCAGGCCCGTTTCTACCTCCATCAGACCGACGCCGGCGTCGGCCGGAACCGACCCGACGAGACGCTCGCGCGCTCCGAGGGGACTTACTGTTGTTGGACTTGAGATCCCGGTGGATGACGGGAACGATGGCCTCGCTGTGGAGATACAACATCCCTCTGGCGATCTGGACGGCCCAGTTCACCAAGACGTGCGGCGGAATGCGACGCCCCGCCAGCGCCCGGCTCAACGGGCCGCCCGAGGCGTACTCCATGATGAGGCACAAGTTGGGTTCCTGCAAGCAGACACCTTTCAGGGCGATGATGTTCGGGTGGGTGAGCATGGCGAACAGACGGGCCTCCTGCCTGACGTTCTGCGCCGTCACGCTGATGTCCTCGTCCGGGTCTTGCCGGGCGGCCTTTACGGCCACCAGCTTCCCTCGCCATGTCCCGCGGTACACCTTCCCAAAGCCCCCGACGCCGATGACCTCCTCCAGGCTCAGCTCCCTGAAATCCACCGCCTCGGGCTGGAACTCGCCCGCCACGGCGGGGCCGAGCTCGGCCGCCACGCCGTTGCCCGGGAGCTTCCCGTAGCCGTTCGGTTTGAACGAGCCGTAGTTGGACGGGAAGATCCCCACCTTGTTGTTGACCTTGCCCGCCCACCAGCCCTCGTCCCCCGAGATCTCAGAGTCCAGCGAGAGGACTTCCACGAGGTCGCCTTTACGCAAGGTGAGCTCATCTTTGCAGGAGGCCTCGTAGTCAAACAGGGCCGTCCACACGGGGTTGGCGAAGTTTCCTTTCTGCGACTGCTCCAGGTTTTTCCAGTTGGACAGCGGGCCGCGGCTGAATATGTTCTTCAGCGGCTCCATGGAGCCTCAGAGAGGATGTCCTGGACTGGACCTGGACGTCGCACCTCCAGGGTTTGGAAATAAAGTACAAAAGGAGCACTTTATCGCGCCTCGCTCCCTTTCCGGTCTTTCTTGTCGGTTCATCAGGGACCAGTGGAAACTGTTCAGGAGCTTGGCCAGCAACAAGCGAGCTGTAGGGGAGGACTCGGAGAGAGAGAAGGATGGAGAGCGTCTGTCATTCGTCTTCACGTCTAACGTAGAGCTCGTCGCCGCCACCGAAGCGCTTCCCCAAACTCATGATTTGAGCCCCGAGACCCTCCAGCCGGTCTTTAAGACGCTCTCGGGTCACTCCGTTGTGCCTCTTTCTCTTCCCGCCGCCGAGTCTTGCCACCTGTTTGAAAGCTGAAAGTGGAAGGGCCAAAATAAGTGTCCAAACACCTCCAATGTTTGACTTACATCGAGCTGTCCATTTTGGGGGGGGGGGGTTTTATGTATTTTTAGCCATTAAGAGCAGTGGCCACCGCAAAGCAGGAAGCCCTGAGAAGCAAAGAAGAATAGCAGGAAAGGAGCATTCAGTGCGGCCAACCAGTGGGTTTTTTTTACGACTAGTTTTCAATGCTGACCGGTTTGCTTCATTAAAAACATGAAAACCGCGTCTCTCCGCAACTTCGCGGCATTGGCTCCAGGAAATCCCGCATCCCTTGCGGCGAGAGTGTTCATATTTACGGTCTTGTGATAAGCTGAGCTTTATCACGGCATATAAACCCCCCCAGGAAACGTCAACTTGTGTACAGGAAGGGCTATCCAAACCTTTATGGCTTTCCTTTCCAGAAGGAAGTAAAGTTTGTTTTAAAAAAAAAAAAAAAAAAAGAAAGAAAATCCCGTTTTTTTCCGAGTTCCTGTGAGCGCGTGGCCTGGTCCAGCTCGGGATCTCGTTGGATCTCGTCGGTACGGTCCGTCCAAATAACGCAATAGTTCCTCCGGTTCTTCGTCGGTCTCTGTTGACTCGTCCGGGACCTCGAACCACTTCTCCGTCGGAGCTGACAATCACGGGAGAGGGTGGGGTTTCAAAACTTTTCCTCTCCCAACAGGAAGGGTCGGGTGACAGGTTACAAAGTTCGCAGGGACTACTATGGTGACGCCACAACACCGCCCCTTTTCTACCTCTTATTGGTTCACCAATATCCATCCGTCCCCCTCAATATCTGTCAATCATAATCTTAGCCAATCAGAGGGTGGATTGCGCCCTCGCCATAGTAGGATAGGAAATGTCGTCACAGGGGAGCGTCAAGATATTGCATGTCCGGTTGTTACTATCAAAATAAATATTAGACTTTGTGCCCGTTTCAACAATTGTTTTGGTTTGGTTTATTTTTATATGGATAAAACGACGTTTGCATGTCAAAAAGGGAATAAGTAAGCAAAGATCATAACTTTAACACTTAAATTAATCAAATGAGTAGCGATAAAACTTTGGTGAAATACGAGTATGCTTCATAGACCGGAAATATACGTCAGGCGTGTGAACTTGGTTTTCCTTTTTAATTCAATTACACGTTTGAAAAATAATAACTTCAATGGAGAAAAACAAATCTGCAGTTTAACAAAAGCTGTTTATTTTAGCATGTATTCGAAAACAATTTAATGTGCTATTTATAGAAGACCATTTCGTGTATGTCGTGTTTTGAGACGTTTACTTTGAAATCTGCCTTGTCCTGACTGAAATCTATTTAATTCACTATTGATTTAAGTCGCTTTTATTTTAAAATGTAAGATTTGTTTATTATATGTGACTGGATGGGTTGGTAAAGTTTTAGATATTTATGGAGCATTCAAACTTAGAGGATGCTATATTTTAATGATTTTAGGCATGCAGTATAATTGTTCAGCCATGTGACAATAATGTAAATTGCTGTGATTAAAGTCATTTTACACAGTCTGCATATTTTATTTTATTTTATTTAAACTTCGCTATTGCTATTTACATACCGCTCAGACATTCATTAAAACCATCACCGGAGACAAAGAGGATAAAGCGCTGCTGATGTTGCAGACTTGATTTTGTCAAAGCATGACCGAAGATTACAAAAACGGATTTTCAAGCATAGCTTCACTTTTTCAAAGTGTTTAGTGTTTGGCTGGTTGAAAAGGGCGGCTGCTGGGAAGCTCACTGATATAGTCTTAAAAAATGTAATCCAATCATTTTGTTTTACACATTTCATAACCAGTCAGGGAGGCATGGCAAGATCCAAATGATTGATTATCTCATTGATTATATTACGTTTCATGATACTAATCTTTATCTGTTCCCATAGGGCAGAAACCGATGTAATTTTTATTTCTGACTTTGTTTGGCATTCCAAAAACAGTTTTATTTATAGTTATTTTTTTTATTTTTTTACTGAATTAATCAACCAATTATTTTTGGTGAGATTACACACACACAAGAAATATTGCAACATTGTGATGTTGTCAGGGACTGTGAGAAACACAAATGTAGTGCCACACCTTACAAAATTAAACTTTTGGAAATGGTGGCGTATTCTTGGTTGTATTGCAGTGTACGTATATTTGTACGTACACTGCACTGGATTTATAGAACTAAGGGATTTTTTTTTCTCCTGTACTTATCGGCAAAACAAGTATCATCTTGGTTCACAATTTGTCCTCTGATGGAGGCTACAGCATTAATAAATCACTCTTTGGACACAAGCGTTCTAAATCGCTGTGATGCGAAATACCTTTTTATTTCTTGATGAAAGTCAGGAACTTTCTTTGGACAATTTTTCTGATGTTTTTTTTTTTTTTTTTTAATAAAGTCAGTGTCTCTCTGGGAAGGGGAATCAGAGGGCTACCTTTGGCCCTGCTGGCTGCTGTGTGGAAACAGTGTGCTTCCTTCTGTTGGCCCTTGATGCGTCCACTCCCCTCCCTCCTTCCCTGCCTCATGGCTGCCGTCTGTTTGGACACCGACCTCCTAAAGTCAACTACCACAGACATGGCTGACCCCACCCTGCATGCAGTCCGCTGAGTCAACGCTTGTGCAGGAAGGATGCAGTTGTTTTTGCGGTCCAGGCTCAGGGTTACTTGGTCGGTTGGGTGTCGGGGGGGGAGGGGGGGGGGATAAAAGAAGGCTGCGTTTACACGACAAAGTTGACCTGTAAAAATAAAGAAGGCAGAAGGAAGAGGGAAGATTGACACACACTTCAGAGTGCCAGCTACTTTGAACGTAGACTGTATGATGGTAACAGTCTCAGGTAAACACCACCTGTGCTGTCTTGTACTTATCTGATTTGAATAGCAGGAATACCTGCAATGGTCAGTATAAATAGCAGCACTTGTATATAAAGTTGCACGAATCAGTGTGATGTCGTAAATCATTGAGAAAAGCTTATAATGCCAAAAGTTTTTTAAATACATAATTATTGCTGCTCCAAGGGGTCAAAAATATCACTCAGTAGTTAGCAAAGCCAAGGCAGAACAATTCAGCCCCCCCCCCCCCACCATCTTGTTCACATTGTTCCGGATCTGCATAAAAAACACTCAACAAAACTGGGAGAAGAAAAAAGAGAAGACATGAGAAAGAAACGGAAGCAAGAAAAGCAAAGTAAAATAAAAACAATGTGATTGAGAGGCACAAAGATGAGGCAGGAGAAAGAGATAGAGAAGATAGGGGGGGGGGTATAAGTAGATGAACAAAGAGAGACAGAAAAGTACAGAATGCAGGAGAGAGAGCAAGACGGAAGGAAACTGAAACAAAAGAAAGGAGTGAGTTGAAAGAGGATAGCAGGAAGTAAACCAAGACACTCTGACTCCACATACTGTAAAGGCACTGGCAGAGCTACAAACACGTGAATACACCCAATAGATCGGCAGTCGAAGCTGTAAAGGCAACAAGCATCATGACTGCAGGGCCAGGCGGGGGAGACATGGAGACAACGGGGACGACTGAGAGCTTGGAACGCAAGTGAAGTTCAGACTCACAAGAGCAGCATATACAGCTGGACACAGGGGCGGAAATGAGGATTATATGTCCAGATTAACTGAATGATTCCATCCCTTTCTTTACTGGCTGATGGACCTAAACACACCCCAAACAAATTCAAATCACGATGGATATCTGTGTGTCTTGGTGTGAAATAATCTGCAGTCAGACGTCAAAGATCTTTATCTGAGTAGGAAACACAACAGTGGAAATAATCCGTACAGAATGTTGAAGACAAACAAACCGAACTTGGAATCCGCAAACAGATTTGGATGCGTTTAAAAACCTCCAAGAGGCAATAAACCAAGTGGCCAACATTTTATGTACAATACAAACAATTTATAAATATATATATACAGTCAAAGTTATCTTCAGGGTCCATCTCTGATGCAGAAAACACAAATAACTAAAACAAGAGATGCTTTTTTTTCTCTTTTTTTTATTGAAATATGATCTTTATTTCACCCATACAAAATAAAAAGGTTAAAAGCTTACAATAAAGTGTCAACTTTCACTGTGTGTTGAGAAACATTTCATACCGAGACTCTCACGAGAAAAAGTGAGCCCCATCGCTGCGTTCAATGGATACATTTAAAACAAGCTAAAAGAGGGGCGGGGGCTAGGAGGAAGATTACTTGTGATTATTGGGTTGACTAGAACGGAAATCAGAGGACAAAAGGATACAAACAACTTTAAAAACAAAGTTATAGTCCAAGAGTCACAGGATACTTCTGATGGGTAATGTAGCGGAATTTAATAAACATACATAACAAAATACGGAGTCCAACTGGCAGAGGGACGAACCTGACGGCGCAGAAACAACCAAAAACAAAATGTCCTTCACCGACCCGCTACGGCCGACTTCAGGGCAGCTCTCGATAAAAACGTGAATTAAAAAGAGAAACCAATTCCAAAAAAAAAAAAAAAAAAAAAAGAAAGATATGGTTGTCCTGACAGGAAGTAGGGATTGCATGTTAGCAGTATTTCAACAAGTGCTCATCTCCTTCCAAATACTTCAAACTGTTGCCCTGAACTCATTTTGGTGAGCCGCCCACGAAAGAGCACCAAAACTACCCCGAGAGAATGTTTCAGCCCTCCTGAGCGACGAAAGTCTGCAAAGAGGCCTGCGGGATGATAATAAAGGAAAGCGTCAAAAAGAAAGTCACGCTAAGGAAACACAAACCGCATCGACCCAGATTGGTGGAATAGAATAAGCGACTTGTTAAAAAACATCCTCGTTGCATTCGCCTCTACAATAAAATAAAACAGACAAGAAAATTAAAACACATTCATGTACATCAGACGCGTTTCCTGTGGCGGCGCCTCGTACAGCCGGCTGCTTCTGTCAGCGGGTCGTGATGAAGAGTCTTTCCCCCTCCTCTGCACAGAGCAGGCGTCGCCTCGAGAAGACTGAAGGTAATGGCGTGTGTGTGTGTGTGCGTGTGTGTGTGTGTGTGTGTGCGCGTGTGAAAGACGGGGGAGCTAAGAGTCATAGTCTTCATCGTCATCCTCATCGTTTTTGTGTGGCGCAGGGGGCGGCGGCGTGACGCTCATCATGGAAGGGTGGGGGGCAAACGCCATGCCGCCCTGGGGCTGCGCCGGAGCCATTGAGATCACGTTGCCCATGTGCGTGTGCTGGTGGGGGGGGTTCGAGCTGCTGGGGCAGAAGCAGAGGAGGAAATCAGATAAGGTTACAGTATCGATTTATTTCTACAGTCGAGCTGTGAGTGTGTGTATATTTTATTTTTATATTCTACTGTTGCATAATTTCTTTTCTCTCCTTCTTGTCGTCGCGACAGCAGAACGTTCCGAGAGGCGCGTGGCAAATGTGCCTCGGAGACAATCTTCTCGACCGTCAGCACTGATGGACGGGACAAAAGCAAAGATAGTCCGTTTTCAAACAGCCATTCGTTTATTAGGGCGGCGTGGAGAGGCGGTGAGGACGTCTCTCTCTCTCGCTCTCTCTCTCTCGGGCTTCCTTCGAGTCAGCATATCTGGATCCCGAGTAGCTCCTTGTTGATTTACTGGCGTTAAACTAAGACACGTTGCTTGTTTGCCCGACGGCAAACGCGTTAACATTTCCGGCCTTCTAGTTGTCCTCTTCAGCCGCAGCGGTCGTTATGAGGGAACGTTTATTGCCAAATCGTTGCGTATCTCAACGGGACTCGCGTTAGGAGCTAACACATGCCTGGTGGTAAAGTTCTTTTTTTTTTTTCATTCTGCTTGTGGTTTTATTCTGGTGACATAAATTAAATGTGCACAGTACGTGGCGGCTGGACGGAAGGAATCAACAGTAAGGAGGCGATACCTTAGAGAGGAAGAGCGCTTTCTTTTTTTTCCTCATTAGTATGTTTAAATGTTAAAAAGAAAGAAGGGTTATATCGCTTTCAACCCTCTCTACAAAAAAGGGAAAAGTATTTTTAGGTTACCGTTTCAAAACTCTCTCATTCAAAGTGTTTCCTGTATTCCCTCGAGGGAAATTATAGGAAGGCTTGCGGCAAAGAAACCGTCACGCTCCAAGAATTAAGTGACCTCGTCTCGCCGGCGGCCCCAGACGCTCTAGATGAGTGTTCCAGACATGGCCGTACCTGTGGAACCTCGACGCGGCCTGCAGATTTGTGCTCGACTGGGAGCCGTCCTCCTCTTCCCCCTCGGTTTCGCTGTCTTCAGATTCGTCCTGCTTTCGCCACAAGAAACACAAATAATTCAAACAGCTGGGAAACGTTTAAACATAAATGAGAGTTTGTCGAGAATGTGGCGCTTTTCTTCTATGAAATTCATTCGCATCTCTGCCGCTAAACACAAGTCCACAACGAACATCCTGCTGTTGTTCTCGATATTTCTGCTTGGAGCTCGCAACAAACCAAAAAAAAACACTATTCTTCCGAGCTCAAATTGTCCTGATGCAGACTCGGGAACGAGGCGTAGCAACGGAAATTAGCCGTTATTCATAAAAAAATAAAACGCCCACCTCTTGCTCGGACTCCGTCTCAGACAACTTCTTGTCCTTGCCTTTGGATGTGGCCCCTCCGTTCTTACGGCCAGATCCCGGTTTACGACCCCTGAGAGGGGGGAGGGGGGGGGGGGGGGCACAAAGGTGGAGGAACCGGGTCAAAACATTGTTTTGTTTCTGCGCTTACAGCTTCATGACAGAGTCACGCTAGAAAATATGCAACAACCCAATAATGATGAGCAGCCTGCTCAGGCTCAGCTGCAGACAGCTTATAATTACAGATATTGAACAGATGCATTTTGCGACGACATTGATCTGAAAGACAGTTTAGAAATTGTAACAGATTTGACAGATGTTGTAGACAAAAAAAAAAGTAAGTTTCTTTTTGTTTCCTCTGCATAGCCAGAGTATAATAGCGTCTAATATACAGACGGTTATTCCTCGTGCATCAGTCAGATAATCAGACACAATTCTGATTTAGGGAATCGTGGGCTGGTACTGCTGATGGAAGGAAATGTCTTTCAGCCATTTTTATTGTGACGACAAAGTGTTCGAATATCCGGAGCTCGCAAACATCTGAAAACTGGAACACAATCGGTCTAATTTCCCGCTTTAGTGCGACATCTTATAACTCGTTTGGTAATTGACGTTCAATTCCCTGCGTCAATATGGCAGCAGCTGCAGGGTTTGATCCTAAAGTCGATCCTGCCTTCTCTCCCACAGTCCCCATTCATCGGTTCTTGCCTTGTAACGCTAAAATAACGCGGCCTCGCTTGTTCTGTTGTAAATTAAATGATACAAACTTAACAAATGAGGAAACATCAAAACTCGCAGTTTAAACTGACACCAAGTTGCTGTTCCTAATGAGAGAAAAACGATCATCCTCCTGTCCACAAAGAGCCTGCTGCCCTGTTTGTGTGGCTTCACACACTTATAATGGACGAGCGAAGGATAAACCGACAGCACAGACCGCCCCGGTTTTTATCGCACCGAGAAGCAACAGTCCCATGAGTTTGACTCCTTCAGCCCTGCAAATTGAAATGCTTTGGATCATCAGATCAGACTTTTATGTGTGGTAGTTTTTCACAAGGACGACATTATGTACACTTTGTGTACAAACATTGAACCTGTTAACCCACAAAGTTAAAAATAAAAATGTTATTGCTCCCAAATAGACCTTGCAGGTCTGAGCTTCCTGGCGTGATCTTTGTACACAGCAGTCAGCGCTGCGCTTCTACTGTAACTGCAGTGCAGTACAAATACATGCATGCGTGTGTGTAAAAGAACGTGAGCGATACCTGCGCGGGACTTTTTCACCTCCGCCCTCGGTGTGATTCTCCTCCCCTTCGCCCTGCATGTCTGGCACTGTTGCCACCAGATCTTTTAGGAAGTCGAACTGTTGCTCCAGCTCAATGCACTGCTTCCTGTATACAAACAGTCAAAGAGTTTAAATACTGAGAAACGTACTCGTCGCCAGAACTACTTTCAGAAACTTCTAGAACTTAAAATTACCATCAGGCCTTCACGAGCATCAGAGGACGTTACAACCAGGAAAATAGCTTTAAGTGTCTTCATCAAACTCTAAGGAAGAGATTCTCTGCTGCATGTATTCAGGCTCAAATTATAACCATCAGAGCGACCTAAACAGAGAACGACTCCCAAAGACATGCTAAAATAGCAACACGGAAACTTACAGGTGCGATGTTGTCATTGTCTTTGCATTCTTAGACTGGGTGACTTGACAGGCTTTGGTAAGCAGCGATTCCAGAAAAAGCTCCAGGGCTCTTGCTGATGTCTCAGTTAAGGAAAACAAAACATGCAGTTGTGACAATAAAAACAACGAGTATAAATCTGTAGATGCAACACAGGAAGATGCGACTTTCTGATCATTTGTCTTTGGATGCAATCGAAAGAAGAAGATGTTTTCAGTTACTTGGGAAAAAAGCATCTAATCTTCTTGTTTAAAATTAGACAGGAAGAATGTCAATAGAAATACCTCCATTCATTCAAAAAACATACAGACGGACACCCAGGAACTCGCAGAGTGAATATTTCTGGTGGCAGGATACAAATAATAACAGGTACAGCTGCAGCCACTTTGCCTATCTCTTCATCTGTCTGCATAATCTTCTTAATCCTTGCCTGAAACGACAATTGTGAGTGTTAGAAGTGTTAGGTTTGATTAGAAATACAATGCATGAACCAAGGGCCATTATTAAAAACATTGTAAATAAACCATATAACACTTTTAAGACATGCAAGTTTAAAAACAATTACCCAGGTCTGATGCCATTTAGCCATTGTAAATATCCCAAAAGTTTGTTACATATGCATTTGCAAATGGGGGATTTGTTCAGAATTATGTTCGGATGTAGCTTCATTTAGCTGGTGTTGCTAAAAACAACAATGCTACTAGACTCGCTAGCTAATCTACGTTTTGAGCCTTAAATGTACGACGTCTTAACAAACAGTGGGGTGCAAAGTAAGTAAGATAACGCAACGACGTCAAAAGCGATTATTTAATTTAGTGTAATTAACATTTTAGTTTAAACGGCATTAATTTTCCTGTTAGCTTCTTAGCTATACAGGTAAAGAACCAGGCCCAAGTACATTCAAGCTAGCTACAGAAGTTAGCTCTCCGTTGTAGTTCATCACTAGTTGTTCTTTACGCCGGGTCAGCAAAGCAAAGTTTAAACTTACCGGAGGGAATCTGGCGTTATATTTCTTCTTTTTGCTGGGCATAGTAAAATTACCTGGGCTACCAAGCTAAAATAAAATGGAATTTATTCCGCAGTATTATTCTATATCATATATAAACCACCGCCACCGGGCACACACTGGCTAGCATTAGCTAACCAGCTAACGCGTTAGCACGACGTCGTCACTCGTTGCCTGTTCCCTGTCAGGTGCACTGGGTTCCGCAGGGTCACAGCGCCGTCGTGTTCGTCCCAACTTGTATTTGTAAGAACGTGATGTTAGTTTCAGCTAATACTCCGCAATTGTTTTTGCGTTTGATGTGTACAAATATATGAAAATAAACACTTGTGGTTACACACATCCGTTGATAAATCAGGTATCTTTTTTGTTTATTTATGTGCTGCATCGAAAAGATGGGATGATTTACGTACATTTGGGTTCAATACTACAACCTTTTTAGGTTTGCTGTGAATGAAAACAACTCTTCAACTGGAACTGGAGGTGAGAAAAATGCCACAAGTTTTGTCTTCAAAGGATAGAGTGAAGTGGAGAAAGGTTGATTTGCTGTGGCGACCCCTGACGGGAGAAAACGGAAGCGCAACAGTAGGCCTTGTCCGGATCTTAATCCCAGATTATATGCGTCAATGTTAAAACCGAAGAATCGATGGCTCTGACGAATCATGGAAAGCAGTCAGAGGACATCAGACACAATCGCTTTTCTGTGGTGAAACGCAAAACACGTCTGCATATACAGTATATGTACAGTAGGTGGCAGTGCGCATCTTCAAAGTCACGATTTAATAAAGGAAGAGAAGAAGACGTTTCGCGCATGCGCGGTAGCTGAAAAAAAAAAAAAATGTTGCTGAAGACGACAGGAGAAAACGAAAGCGAGCGACTCCGAGCCGGGATTCGCACCGTCAGTGTCATAATTATGTGAGTGTTAACGTTGACGTAGTCGCGATCAACTTCTGACTGTAATTAACATTTATCTGAATTTGTGAGGAGGAATATTGACGCTGGGTGAATTAGCTAGTCGAGAGGAGCCGTGTCGTTACAGACCTTTTGGGAATTTAAGTAAAAAAAGTTGTTTGTTTATCGCTCAGACTTAGACGGGGGGGTGGGGGGGGGGGGGGGGACTTTTGTGTGAAAGCGTATGTGTTGATAATGTAGCATGGAAGCTAGTATCACTATATGTAAAAAAAAAAAAGTCAGAAACCCCATCTGTAATATACATCTGCTGGTCATATAATTAGAATATCATGAAAAAGTTCATTTATGTGGTTTATATTATGTAATTATTGGTTATTAAATCTCACAACGATATTCTCGTTTCCACAGAACGAGCTCCGGGAGACTGACGGCAACATGGAGGACGAGGCCCCGCGTGCAGATGGCGACACGGAGACCACGTTTCACGCTGAGACCTACGCTGCCGAGGCCATGGCTGCAGACATGGACCCGTGGATCGTTTTCAATGCCAAAATAACTCCCAGATCGGACTTCGCCGGCTGGCTGGAGAGCAACAGGCCCTCGCGAGTGTACAGATACGGGGACGAGGAAGCCGGCACCAGTGCTGTGGGGTGGATTGCCGTGCTGGGCGCCGACCGCTGCCCCGCCACTGGGGATGTCGACGGCCTCCAGGAGGGCTGGGAGAAACTCGTGGCCGGTGGCCGACCTGCTAGCTTTGAAACGGTGAAGGAACTGGCCCTGAATCACGGAGTGCTCAACGGCAAGTGGCTGATGCACTTGGAAACTGGTTTCAAGTTGGACCGTGCCTGGGAGCGCGTGGCCGGGGCCGTGCTGGACGGCAAGATCTCGTCGGCCAAGGTCAGCGCCTACGACCCGAAAGGAGACGGCGAGCAGGTCATCTGCGCCTATAACGACAACTTCACCGACGAGAGCGACGTCGTGCGATTGGACGCCGTTATCCGAGCCTCCGGGGTCAAATGCCCGCTCGCCTACAAGCCGGACGTTTACACGCATCTCGGGATCTACAGAAACAACCGCTGGAAGCTTTGCCCGACGATATACGAGAGCAAGTTCGACCTGGAGTGCGTGCCGAGGCGGTCTCGGATCCGGAATAAAGTCACCAATCTGGAGGTGAAATGAGGATAACCGCTGCTTGCTTGACTAGAATAGACGTGAACATTAAGTTCTTTCACAAAATGTCACGTTCGTACCGAATGAGTGTTGTTTCCTGCATCCAAACATCCTGGGCTGAACAAATCTTCGTCTTGAAATCGACATTTCCTTTTGCCCGTTTTGTTTAGTATGTTCTGAAGCACAGTTTGAGTTGCCAAATAAAGTTTACTTTCGAAGACCATCTTATAGTATGTGGTTGTTTTTATTGCAGAGAAAAGTATTTAGCAATTTGAGAGCATTAGTGAAAGCAAAAAAAAAAAAAAAGTCAGAATTTGCTTTAGACATACAATTATAAAATTTTAATTTCACTGTAAAGTGAAGCAAGTACTCAAAATATTCACCATACGCAAATACACCACACAAAAATCTGATAGTTTTTCTGCTATGAGCAGATACATTATTCTTTTTGCTTGTTTTAATTATTTACATACAGCCCTTCATTCGGTTCTTTGATTTGTCTACAAGAAAATTAATACGACTGATGTTAAAAATAAAAAAATAAAACATGAGGTGGAAAGGATAAGTTCCATAAGTGTGATTAAATCGTGATAATATGCTTTGCTTCAAAGAAAGCAGTCTGACTATGAACATTTCACCTAAACAATGATGCTAACGTTGACCACGGTAAATATTACGGTACAGAACGGATGCCTCGTAGGTGGACGACCTTCCAGCAGGAATACAGAATCTGATTTTCAGACAAAGACGTTGAAAGGCAGCCGGACTTGCTGATATTTCAAAACGGAGCCGGTTTCACCGAACCTTCCCGTCGCTCCCGTTTCTTCATCGTCTTCAGAAAACAACGTTTCAGTTCGGAAAAGCCTACGACCGAGCCTTAAGTCGGGTGTCCCGGCACGAACCGGGCCTGGCCCCCCCCGCTGTTGAAAATAGAAATGAGACGATCTTCGTCGGCAGACATCAGCTCGTCAAACTCGTCCAGCACCGGCGGCCGGTGGTGGGGGTGGTGGTGGTGGGGGGGTTGGCTGCCGGCTGGAACGTCAGTCAGCCCCTCCGTCTGGAGCAAATTGATGATGCTGTTGGGGTAATTCATCCAGGTGCTTCCCGGGACGTCGGGGGGGTTCGTAGCGGCGCTCGGCGCGGCTTGTTGGCACGCCGCTAACATCGAGACGCCGTTGTGGCTCTCGCCGATGAGGGTGGTGTTCAGGAGGTCGTCGAAGTCGTCCATGTTCAGGCTGTCCAGCGTGCCTTGGGCCTGGGCTTCGGAGAAGCTGGGGAACTCTGGGATGTCGTCGTCCGCGAGCGGCGGCGGCGGCGCCTCCACGCGGAACTGCGAGCCCTGGTGGGGGAAGGCGCCGCCGGCCTGCGGGGAAGCCGCGCTCGCCTGGGAGGCCGCCGCTTGCTCCGGGGGGATGGCGGAGGAAAGGTTGGGGAAGTATTTGTGAAGGTCCGTCAGGCTGACCGTGGAGAAGTCATGGTTGACGGAGCGAGCGGCGGTCGAGGAGGGGGCGGCAGAGGACGCCGGCATCTGCCCCGCCGGGAAGTTCGGCACTGGAGTAGCTTTGGACTGGGGGACCAGGGTCAGCGTCTCCATGATCCGCCAGGTCTCGCTTGTCGTTGCGTCGCAGACGGAGGGGGGGGCCTCCACCTTGGGCTGAACCGAGTAGAGTTGGTTGTACGGGTAGGACGGCTGAGGCTTGGCCCCGCAGGGGGCGGCTGGAGACACACAACGCAGACAAGGAGCAATCTGTAGTTAGACCGGCGCTTTAAAATTAAAACAATTAAAAAAACCAAGCTTTAATGACGCACAGCTTCATAGATCTGAGACGGGACGAAGAGACGAGGAGTGGAATATGCATCCAACGTGAAGGTGACGAGGAAGAGGCACGTCCCGAAGAAGGTGGGGCGACGCGACAAGTCCTCAAGCGCCCCCCCCCCCCCCCCCCCCCCCACCCTCTTTCTTTCGGAATCTATTCAAGGTCGTTTTCAGGAGATGAAACTCACCGGCTTGTGGATTCATCGCCGTGTGCTTGGCCGTGGCCGTCCTCCGGACCGGGTTCATGTGGCGTCTGTCTTGTGGAATGGTCACTGATAAGAGAGCGAGAGAGAGAGAGAGAGAGAGAGAGAGATTACATCACATGGCCACGGTAAAGAGAAACGGCTTCTTCCTCTGGAGGCAGTCTAGTCAGCCCACCGCTCGACAGCATGGGCCCCAGCTTCAGGCTCTGGAACATCTCCCCCGTTCGCTTCCTCTTGTCAGTCAGCTTGTATTCGTCTGCAAGAGAGGACGACCGAATTCAGCTTTTTCCGCCATTTTGAGCGACGTCGAGTACCCGCGACCGCACGCCGCCTCTCACCGGGGTCAGCGGGCAGGTACTGGAAGTCCATCGGCTCGCTGACCTCGCGGTCGGAGGGACGGCGGAGCTGCATTTTGACTCTCGTGGGCTCGCGGAGGTTGGCGTTGCAGTACGGCGGCGTGCGGAAGACGATGGCCACCTGTCTGTGGACGTCGGCCTGGGAGAAAGTCCCCTTTCCCTCCCAGGAGTCCTGGAAGAAGCGGACCTCGATGTCCTCTGCAGGGGGGGGGGGGACGCAAGATGAGAAGGTGCCACAGCTAAGAATGTACTCACCACATAGAAACCAAAGAAACCCAAATCACAGCTCTGGTGCACCTTTTTGCACTTTGTCACACAGCAGGAAGATCTCGTCTCCTCCTTTGCAGCTTCCGTAGTTGCGGTTGATTCTGCAGATTTTCAGCTCAGCTGTGTTCGGGGCCCCTGAATGAGGGGAGAGAAACCAGCGCAACCTCAGACACCCAAAAAACGTTGTTGTTTTTTCTGTGTGTGTTTTTTTTTTATATCTATATATATTTTTCTATAAATGTTATTGTTAAAAATAACCTTTATAATGACAGAGGAATTTGTAAAACCAAAAAACGGTCTAAATTCTCTATACATGTTCTGTGCATGTGCGGTTACCATGGAAACAAGTTCCTCTAAATTACATTCAGAAATGTTTAGAATGCAAAAGTGGAACCGAGTCAGAGAATTAAGCTTTTCGGGAGGTTTGTAGGTCGAACGTGGGGAAACACGTAAAACAAAATGGTCCAGGAAAAAGGAGAAAAAGAAAATAAAACGAGTCAAAATATCTGCTCCCAAACATTCTCCGTTTTCGCGCGCGGGTCATCCACTCACTGTTGTCGTAGATGGGCTGTGACACTACAGGCTCCAGAGGGTACAGCTCCCCGGTGGGCAAAGTGACGGAGGCCTGGAAGCAAAGTCGGACGGAATTCAGGTCGTACTCCTCCTCCCACACCTTCCCATCGGGAACTGCAGGGAAGACGCGGAAAGGGTGAGATGTCAGGAAGCTCGGCAGGGCACGCATCCGGCGTAGATATCAGTCAGAAGCAAAAGTAATAAGTTACTGTCTGTTATAATCAGAATCATTAATGCGTGTAATTTATCCACTAGTTATCTAGTTCCAAGAGATTCAGGCCAGTATTCAAACATTTTTAGTGTTTTTCACCATTTTCATAAAAAAAAAAAGAAAAGAATAGAATATATTCCAAAACCTAAAAAAAGAAGGAAAAAAAGAAACTACAAACACGCTGTGCAAAAGCGCTGCAGGGATTCTCTTGATCAGCCAAATTAGCTTTGGTAAAATTTAAAGCGGATCGTTTCAGAAAGTCCCTCTCTCCACACACAGACGGATTTAACAGAGGAAGGTCGACAACACAAAAGCCGCTTTGAGTTGCGTTCGACTTTGGCCGCTCACTGCTGAAAGGGTTGTTATTGGTCTCCAGCCGGCACGCGATGGCCTCGGTCACGTCCTTCTTCTTCACGCACTGGATGCCGAGGTTCTGAAAACTGAAAGGGAACCGCGTCAGAGTAAAACTGAAAGGCAGAAGCCACCGCGGAGCCTCGTCGATGGGGGAGGCGCTGGCAATTCAGCATTCATGTATGAGAAAGAAAAACAAGTGGAAAGATGTACACCCAAAATCCCATAAAATACAAGTTTAAGAATTAAAAAGAAAAAAGCTCAATCCTCATCTCATGGGTCGCTGGCCGCATCCGCAGGCCGAGAGAACAGTTAAGTGGAAAAATACAGGAATTCCGGCACACGTCCAACCGATGAGGCAGTTTTCTCGACATCCGGTAATAGAAGATGATTTCACGGCGTGCCAAGAAGCTCGAACGATCCCAGATTCACAAGTTACAAGAGTTGGTTTGATCTGTGATTTCTGCTCTTCAAACAGGTCGATGGCCGAGATATTCTCACTTTGGGCGACGGAGGCGGTTCAAACAACTCAAGCTAGTGCGTTTTGGCTAATCTCATGACCTCCCGTCTCCCGTTCCACGTACTGGATGTTCTGTCGGACCCTTAGGACACCTCCCTTTCTCTCTGGCTGCATGTCAAATCTGCGAGTCAGACGGCCGCTCCAGCGAACATGCCCTCGTCAAAGATGTTTCCGAAACTCGTCCTTCAGTTCTGATTTATTTATTTCTGATTTGATTTTCTTATCTTATCGAAACACGGTGAGAAAACCGTTTCTGGAGAAACACTCGCTTCAAATGCGAAGGAAGCGACTCAAAGGGGGTTTAAAAGGATTAGAGTTCCGCGTGCAACACGGCCCTGAAGGATAAATCCGATCAGCGGCATCTGAAAGCAAACATTCTGTTACGTAGCGAACCAACGTGGAATCGTGGGAGTTGTAGTTTTAAACACACTGCAGGAGAAAAGCTATCTCCTACCAATAACAGAGGCTCAGACAAACACAGGTCGCTCTGCCCAGGTTGAATTACAAAACACTGGGTAACATGGGTAAACATATCTTAGTTATGGCCTTATCTTTTTACTTCCTGCAGCTCCTGAAGGCATCTTTACCTTTTTTTTTTTTTTAGGCAAAGGTGCAGTAAAGCACTAAACCGAGGAGAAGCAACGTGTCCTTCAGCCAGTAAATGTTTTACTCATCCCCAGACCCAAGAAGCGTCCGTCGGCTCCTTCTGCACAGGAGGATGCATCCTCCCCTCACACACACACACACACACACACACCTGTGCACTCTCCTCTCCTGCAGGTCGGCCTCGTAGTATCCGTGTTTGCAGTCTTTGCCCACCAGCTCGTGGGGGTGTGGCTTGTGTGGCGCGTTCCTCGACACCAGCGATATGCGGACACGCATCGGGCCACTGTAGTTGTGCACCTGGAGGAGTAATGTACACAGGAATGATGTAATATATACGCTTTATTGAAATGTAGCGCAGTCCTCAGAACATGATTTATTACATTTTACATGAAGATTACACACGTTTGTTTGTTTTTTAGCTCTTGGTCTGTCTTCTTGCAGTACACGAGGTCTCTGGATAACTTCAGGGCGGAGCAGCCTCACCAGCACGCCATGTACTACCTGTGCCTGCTGATGACGGAGGTGGCGTGGACCAAAGAAGAGCTGCGCCAGGCCCTGGACGGTGAGCTGCCGCTCACTTCCTGTCCGCTTTTGGGCAATAAAATATCTGAAATAAGTGAGAGAAAGTGTGGAAGGATGTTAAAATAGTGAACAAAGAGGTATAATGAAAATCAGAGAATACCAAATACACAAATTACGTTTTAAGACAAACCAGTGGAGATTAAAAGATTAAAAAAGCAGAAGTTTACAAATGTTGATATAAAAGAAAACAGCGAAACATTTCAGCTAATCTTTTTACTCAACTGATTTGATCAGATTTAGTTTCTTCCATTAATTTGTTTAATTAATAAATACATAAATAAACAACAAATAAATGATTACTTTCACATTTTCATCCTCAATGACTCTGCTAGAATTTTTAATCAACAGATTCAGAGAATTCTCAACAATAAATAAAATGCACAAAAAAAAAAACAAGGTGGTTTTTGAAACGACACAGGCGGCATCTGAACCACGAGGTAAGGAGGGAAGTAATATACAAAGGAAAGCGGGGGGGGGGCTCGGCCATAATATCGCAGGTAAAACACGGCGGGTCAGCTGCTTCCTGCTCACCTTGATGGCCGGGTGGGTCTTGGTGGTGTCGTTGCTCTTCTCTCCCGGGATGCTGCCGGCCGAACGTCCCTCACATTTATACCGGAACCTCATCCCCCTCTGCTTCGGCTGCTCGATGATCTCCAGGAAAGGGTTCGCTGTTTGGACTGAAGGCCAGAGGGGGGGGGGGGGGGGGGGGGCAAACACAGCGCCGGAGTCACGCAGGAGTCAGTTAGTTGCGTTTACATGGACAAAATGTCTTTAATCCGATCAGAGATCGGAGTGAAATCATGATCGGATGCACCGTGTTCATAAAAATATTGATCCGATTAGGACTCGCGTGTTCATGCATCACACTTTCAATCGGAATCAATTATTTTCACATGCGCAATTTATACCAAACATACGGGAAATAGGAGAAGAAGAAGCCGTAGCGACTTCCGTTGCAAACAAAACGTGGCTCCGCCCGTTCCTGCTTGAAACGTCGGCGTTATTTCTCGCGTTTGTACCGAAACATCGGAGGAAGTGTTTTCATGCGCCCTGATCAGATCATCAATCACCACCCCTCTGGATCAGAATAGAATCTCGATCGGGTCAGACTAATCCGATTACACGTGTCCGTGTGAACGCAGCCAGTGATGTTTGCAGCACTGATTCTTCACAGGAAACTCCTTACCTGGGTTGAGGGCGCCCATGTTCCATCCGTGCACGACTGTGGTGGACAGAAAACGAGAAAAGACATTTCAGCCGCTCGTCAATCAAGTTCCCGCAGAGATGAGTGGATTCTACTGCCCGCAAAACTCGGAGGACGCGGAATGTCGCCGAGCGGAAGCCGCTTTCGGCACGTTTTTTGGCTTAAGTCAGGGTTCGTGTCAGCCGTCGTATAATTAGTCATCATTAATGGTCCTCTCAGGTGCAAAGAGAACTAGAAAGACAATCAGAGATTGCAGACCCCGCCTCCAATAGACTATTCGATCTTGTGAGACAGTAAACAGGGCTTCCGGATCAGAGGGGCCAAACCTGCTCTAGCTTGCTGCTCCGGAACGTACTACAAGACTCCTTCTGGACTCTTTTTCCCATCATGCCATTCGTGTCCCTCCCTCTTAACGTGTCAGTTTACAGCAGAGGCACAATTCCAGATGTAAAAATAATTCTAGAATCTGGATCCAGATCCGGATCAACGCCATTCTCGGGGAGGACCGAGCCACGGACAGAACCTTGCTTGTGTAAAAATTTCAAGTCGATTGGGTTACTAGTTTTTGAGTTATGCGCTCGGACAGACAAACAAACAAACAAACAGACAAACAGACAGACAAACGCACCCAATTGCAATACCCTCGTCTCCTCTTCGGCGAGGGTAACAAGAAGTGCACAGTTAAGCAGACAAAAAAAAACCAGGCTGGGTGTAATACCCGGGTCAAATGACCCGCCTCCATTGTGATTGGAGAGCGGCCAGCGCTCCGGTTTCAGGTGCGCAGTGAAGACTTCGTGTGTCACATTCGCTCAGACACAAGATCAGCAGGCGGGAGCTCCAAGTCGCAACACGTCTGCTTCACATCCTCAGCTAGCCCAACAAACAGCAGGGGGGGGGGGGGGGTTCCACCTGTCTTTGACTAATTCCTTCTGTCCAGATATCGATTAACATTGAACTAGAAAAGCAAAGATTAGCCTCACGAGCCCCGTGATAATGTGACCCTTAAAAGACGAGTCCAGAAATAGTCAAACCTGAAATCTGGAATCACGTCTTTGGTGTTATTGTTATTCTAGAAAGAAGAAAAGAAATCACGAAGGGTGTCCTTTCTTCAGGATCATCTCGATCGGTGACCTTTGACACACGAGAGCAAACGGCACCGGCTTCAGCTGCAGTCTGAACTCGCTTGAGTCTCTGTTGCTGTTTTATTCCGAGCAAAGCCTCCTCGGGAGAGTTTTATTTCAGATGATACATCAAATCATGACAGTTCTGAGAGACTCCCAGAGAGCCCAGATACTTGTTCGTTAAGTATCTGGGCTCTCTCTGCAAGACATTTCTCAAAGACCTTTTGGACTTTATGTTCTCCAAAGAGAAGCAAGTTAGGATGAGAGCTGGAGAAGTGGTGCCGATCGGGGCCGTTTACACGACGGCGATTGATTCGGTTTGGTTATTTGACTGCAGGGACTTTATTGTCATATTAAAATAGAAAACTCCTCTGAAAACGGTGATGGCAACATCAAACAACAAGCATAGTAACTATATATTTATATATATATTGTAGCGTCCGTCGGACGCTGGAATAAGCACACGGTTGATCTCACAAAGAGCTCTTTATTAAATGGTCACTGTCGGCCGTAACCACGCCACAACGGAACGGGTAACTATCCCTCACTCCCGCAGCTCCCTCTCACACACCCCGCCCCTCCTCCCTGGGATGCCTTCGCGGACTCTCTGCAGCGTAGGAACAACGAACACTCTTAAAACATGAACCGTTACACTGCCCCCCCCTTACTGAATCCCTCGCCCCGAGGGATCACAAACAAAGTCTCTGAGATGGCCCGGGGGCTTTCGCCGCCTTCGGGGCCGAGTGGGCAGTGCTGCAGCCTCCTGCCACTGCGCAGGGGGTGAGTCCGGGGGTGGTGGTGTCTTGTCTCTGGGAGGGGGTGTTGGGGGACGGGGACGGGGCCTGGGCCGCTGAAGTGGGCGCGCATCCCCTTTGTATGGGGCCAACCTGTCCCTGTGAAGCGCCACCCGTCTCCCTCTAGGGGGCAGCTGGACCCTGTACACAACCTCCCCCAATCTCTCCAAAACTTCACAGGGCCCCGACCAGTGACAGTCTAACTTTGGGCACCGTCCCTTTTTCCGTTTAGGGGTGTACACCCACACTAAGTCACCAGCGCTGAAGTCTCTCCCTCTGGACCTCAGGTCGTAATTCCTTTTTTGCCTCATCCCCGCTTTCCCGAGCTGGTCACGGGCAAAAGCGTGAGCTGACTCCATCCTATCTTGGAGCCTCCTGGCATATTCTGGCCCCGGTGGAACTGCTGGTGTGTCCGGGGGGTTTCCAAACACCATCTCCGCAGGGGCCCGCAGCTCCCGACCCAACATCAGCAGAGCAGGTGTGCATGAGGTGGAATCTTGCACAGCAGATCTGTAGGCCAGCAAAACAAGGGGGATGTGCATGTCCCAATCACGCTGATGTTCTGCGGTGAGTATGGCCAGTTGTTTCCCTAAGGTTCTGTTGAACCGTTCGACGAGCCCGTCACTCTGTGGGTGCAGCGGGGTGGTCCGGGTCTTCTCCATTCCCAGGCGCTCACACATGGCAGAGAAGACTGCTGACTCGAAGTTCCTCCCCTGGTCGCTGTGGATCGTCTCAGCTGCTCCGAATCTGGCGAACATGCCCTCCACCAGTGCATCAGCAACAGTCTCTGCCTCCTGGTTCGGTATGGCGTACGCCTCCGGCCACTTCGTAAAATAATCCATAGCAACCAGGACGTAACGGTTCCCCTTGTCTGTACGTGGAAATGGGCCCATTATATCCACTGCTACTCTCTCCATCGGGGCTCCCACTGCCAGCTGTTGAAGGTGGGCGCGGGATTGGTCGGGGGGGCCTTTATGTGCTGTGCAGAGGTCACAGCGGCGGCAAAAGTCCTCCACGTCCCGCCTGAGCTGGCCCCAGTAGAAACTCTGCCGCAGCCGGCCAAGGGTTTTTGAGATCCCAAAATGCCCGGCTCCAGCCGTGCCATGACAGGCCTTTAGCACGGCTTCCCTCAGGGCTCCAGGGACCACCACCTGCCACCTCTCCTCTCCAGTAGCTGGTGCCTTCCAGGCCCTCTGAAGCACCCCGTCCTTAAGCCGAAGGGCTGCAAATTTTTCAAAGAGTCCCTTAGTGGCAGGGGAGCACCCGGCGACCTCATTCCACTGGGGCCTCCTTCCGGACTCCATCCACTGCAACACTGGTTGGAGGTCAGCGTCTTTTTCCTGTTGGACTCTCCACTCTACAGACCCAACAACCTGCGCTGCTCTGCAGGCTAGTCTGTCCTCGCTGGGCATGGGGTCGTGTTTCCCCTCGGCGCAGAGCTCCACCTCCCGGGCCTCCCTCTTCTCGCAGTACCGACAGTGGTGGGGGTTGGCCAGTCCTTCACTGCTCGCACTTTTTCCTCCAGCGTGCTGATGCCCTCGCCCCCAATCTTGTGCCCCAGGAACTCCAGCTCCCTCCTCATAAAGCAGCATTTATCTGGGTGGAGCTTCAACCCAGCCGCTGCTATCCTCTGCAGCGTCTGCTGCAAAGATGCCAGAGCCGCCCCAAAAGTGCTCCCATGGACCAGGATGTCGTCCAGGTAAACCAGGCATTCCTGGCGGGGGACATCAGCCAGAGCTTTCTCCATCAATCTCTCAAACGTGGCTGGGGCATTACACAGGCCAAAGGGGAGGACCCGAAACTGCCACAGCCCCCTGCCAGTACAGAATGCGGTTTTCGGTCTTGCTTCTGGGCTGAGAGGCACCTGCCAGTAACCGCTGCGCAGATCTAGGGAGGAAAACCAGGAGGAGCCGGAAATTAAGTCCAGAGACTCATCAATACGGGGCAGCGGGTACGAGTCTTTTTTCGTCACGCTGTTCAATGGCCTGTAGTCCACACAGAATCTCATTTTTGAGCTCCTCTTTTTGTTGACCATCACAACCCCAGAGGCCCAGGGGCTGTCAGAAGGCTCAATGATGCCATTCTGCAGCATCTCGCTGATTGCGCTGTCAGCAGCAGCCTGACGTGCTAGGGGAAGGCGGCGAGGGCGTGTCTTAATGGGCCTGGCATCCCCGGTGTCGATGTCATGTTGCACCAGGTGAGTCAGGCCCACTTCCTCTTCCGTCAATGCAAAAATGTTCTGGAACTCTAACAACACCTGCCACAGCTCCGCTTGTTGCTTGGCATCCAAGCTGTGGCAGTTGTGCTTCCACACCTCCCTCACCATCCCCATCCTGTCTCCCTCACCTGCCGTGGGACACTGCACCTGAGAAGGAGGCTGTGTGACTGCTGGGAGATGGGAAGCAAGGGGCTGCGGCACCTGAGAGGTTGGTAGTAGGGGCTGTGTCTTGCGTTGCTCCTTTACTGCTCTCATGCTTGGCTGTTGCAGCCCACGGGTCTGAGCGGGGCGCACCATTTCAATTGTGGGGCCCCTTGGGAAAGTCAACGTGTTCCCCCCCAGGTCTAACACACCTCGTGTGGCACGAAGAAAGTCCAGGCCCAATATGCAGGGATCCTGCACTGCTGCAACCCACACCTTAAAGTTCACTGACAGCCCCCCCAGCCGTATGGTGACCACTCCCCTCCCAATCATAGGAGCTAGCTCACCTGTCACGGTTCGCAGCTTCACCTCAGTGTGTTCTAAATGTGTCCCTGCTGGCACCACATCAGGTCTCACTAATGTTGCAGTGGAGCCGGTATCAATAAGGGCTGTGCATGGAGCTCCTGCCAGGGCGATGGGTACATGGCAAAAGTCCCCTGCATTGGTCCAGCCCACCACCCTTGCAGATTCGGTGCTGTCGTCTGCTTCTGGAGGGAGCGGAGCCCCGCTCCCCCTGCCGTTCCATTGGGCTCCGTCCACTGGAACCGAGGCCGGGTGGGACACAGAGAAAGGAGCCTGCGTTGTCCCATCTACGCAGGTCCCGAGCCGTTTCCCTGGACGCCAGCTTGCTTCGGGCACCGTCTGCTGATGTGACCCTGCTGACCACACGTCCAGCACACCGGGGGGTTTCGGCGAGGGCTGTGGTTGTCGCGTGCTTGGTGCGGTGATGCGGCTCTGATTAGCTCAGTCAGTTCAGCAACCCAAGCCGGTTTCTCCTGACCTGGGTCACTATGCACCACAGCCCTTGTCACTGGCCCTTGGTAGCCCTCGGCAGCGCCCCCTACAGCCTCTCTCTCCGCCGCCAGCTCCAGGGCCTCTTGCAGACTACAAGGATGGGCAAGCTGTGTCTGCACGCGCAGCTCCCCCGGTGATAGGGCTCGTATAAACTGGTCTCTGGCCAGTTCATTCTGCACAGCAGCGGGCATGTGGGCATAAGCTTTCCTCGCCAGAGTCTCAATGTCATTAGCCAGCATACGGAGCGGCTCACCCGGCTGCCTCCGTCTGTTCATCAGCTCCGCACGCAGGACGCCTGGTTGGTTACACTGCCCGAACCGACGCTGGAGGGCTCCGACCAAAGCCCCATAGTCCTCTCTCTCCGCTGGGCTCAGCTGCAGCAAGCACGGCAGCGCGTCATCGGCGAGGCACATGGCTAGCTGGAGGGCCTTGGTGTCTTCTGACCAGTGTGCGGCCCGAGCCAGTAGCTCGAACTGGGCATGAAATGCCTCCCAGTCTGCCTTACCGGAGTACTTCGGGGTCTTGACTTGCGGCCGAACACACTGCGCGGCGCCATCCACGACCGTGGTCGGGCCCGCAAAGCCTTTCCTCGTGGCTGCGATTGAAGGGCTGAATCCGGCGTCCGCCGCTAGCTTCCTGGCTGTCTGCCTTGTGCGCTCCACAGCGCGTTCAAGCTCCATCTCATACACCCGCCTGCCGGCGTAGCCACCGTCCATTACCTCCTCTTTGATTTTCGGGCGAGCCCCTTTTCCGTCGCGTCCAGCCATTAGCGTAGCCGACGAGCAGAATTAGCCGTAGCTCACCTAGTTAGCTCCGCCCGGCTAACGGAGTTCAGCGCAGAGGGATCCGTGTTTTCACTTCTGACACCAATGTAGCGTCCGTCGGACGCTGGAATAAGCACACGGTTGATCTCACAAAGAGCTCTTTATTAAATGGTCACTGTCGGCCGTAACCACGCCACAACGGAACGGGTAACTATCCCTCACTCCCGCAGCTCCCTCTCACACACCCCGCCCCTCCTCCCTGGGATGCCTTCGCGGACTCTCTGCAGCGTAGGAACAACGAACACTCTTAAAACATGAACCGTTACACTATGTATATATACACGACTGGATAACCACTAGTCGTTGAAGTATATATATTTAGATTTCTCTTGACAGCCATGAGGTGGATCAGCAGGCCTCTTGGCACTGTTTGGCTCCAGGGTCCCCAGGTGACGTCTTTACGCAATCATAAACACAATCAGCGCCAAACCGGATGAATCCCAAAAGCGCCAAATGACGCTAACTCTGTTATAGCGCGTTAATAAGATCTACTCTCCGGGAACAGACTCCTCATGTTAGCGCAAGCGCAAACGGCAGCGGGGCTCCCCCCCCCCGTCCGTCCGTCCGTCCGTCCTCCTTCCTTTGCGCGCAACAACTCCCCGCACAGCTCCACGTCCAGTCTCTCCGGTGCGTAAAACCGCTCCAGACAACGGATCCGCTTCCGCTTACCGTCCATGGCCGATCCCCGCTTGTCTCGGTACATCCCACTCTTTATCTGGGCTCTGCTCTCAGACTAAAGGCGCGACAGAATGGACTCCGGGGAACTTCTTGACAGAGAAACCCCGCTGCCTCCTCCGCTCCACCTTCTCCTGCGCGCGGACGTGAAGCTGCGGCAGAAACGCGCCGTCGGGGTTTCCGCCGGTTCGGACGCGTATTTATTTTAGTTGTGTTATTTTTATTTACGAACAATAGCTTGTTTATTTTGTCTGTTCAAAAATAATAAACACTGCTGCCATTGAAACAATATATTCAACTCACATGTTTCTGATTTATATTGTTTAAAGTTTAAATTATTCCATTAAAAACACACAGAGATTACTTTCTTTGTTTTTCTGTCTCTTATTTTCAGCAATATTTGCCGATTGATTTATTTTTCTTGGGATTTTTCCCCTCATGTTTACAGTAGAATTTAATTCAATTTATTACACATTGCTACTAACTTTATGACAACTACTAGTCGTTGGAATAAAACATGAAATACGTGTTTCTCTAAATAGTTGGTCGCCTTTATTGTGACAGGATGTGTTATCCGTTTCCGGTGTTGTCCTTCAGTCGGCTTTAAACAGCTGCTTCCCTCGCCTTTTGTTGCGGCGCAACTTGGTACCGCCCACTCCGACCAGTGCGGAAATACCCTGATGACGCACTTGAAAGGAACAGAAAAATAAGTTACGCGTGGGAACGTCAGCCTGTTAGCTTTAGTTAGCAGTCGGAAGAGGGTCTGAGGCTGCGTTTGATCTCCACGCAAATTTCCAATCATTGACAAAGATTTCCAATCATTGACAAAAAAGTGGCAATAAATATGCTTGACTGTTGTCTTTATATTTGAGAGTTAGTGGATTAATATTCAAAATTTTAATTACAACATAATCAAGTTAAAAAAACAACAACTTTACTGCCAAAATAAATTCCCTTTATGACGTTTACTGACCAGAGGAGGGCGCTGTAAATCAAGACGTTCTACGTGAAACGTGGAGTTCATCGTATCTCTTGCTCTTTTACGCCTTTCCAGCTGTTTGTTTCATTCATAATTATATCAAGATAGAACTTTGAACAATATTTCCACAGATTATAATGTTAGGAATCAAACACAGGGCTTAATTTAAGTTTCCCGTTCTCTCTGCTTTGATTGAGTCCTGAATATCCGAGGAGCCGTAAACGCATCATAATTGTACTGATTGGGCTGGCGGCGGGGCGGAGGCTCGCGGCGCGGCGAGGCGGTGCCTTCCCTGCCAGCTCTCAGAGTCGGGCTGCGGCGCGCCGGAGCTGTGCGGAACAGAAATGGCGGAGGGCGAGTTGGACGTCGACTCGCTCATTTCTCGGCTTCTAGAGGGTGAGTTTGCGTCAGCGCTTCGTTGACGTTGCGCTGTTGTTGCGCGGCTGCGCAGAAATGATGCGGCTTCGCTTTGGGCCGGTTTCCACTTTCCCCGCTAGCGTTAGAATGTCGATAATGGCAAATCACAGACGCACCTTTTTTTTTTTTTTTTTTTTTTTAGTTATCACGAATTTACATAAATGGAGCAATTTCGTCTTTTTATATTTTATCTATAACTTCGACAACAAAAGTTCCGGTTGGGTGATAGTCCGTGCTGAGTTCGGAGGATGACGTCAGACCGACTTGAGAACTAATTACAGTGGGACAAAAAATATTAAAAATAAAAAATAGCATTTTAAAAATGTAATTTGTATGATGTCATCACTTTGGAATGAAGGCATATAAATCTTTTAAGCTTGCGAAAAAAGCAGTTAAAAAACAAAAGTATACTTTTAAAGGTTCATTGTCTGTCAGGCTAACATGATATGAACTTCTGCATCTTCTCTCGTGTGTGTTTAACACCGACTCCTGTTCCCCACGCACTGATAAGGCCTGGAATGCC
>NC_090919.1:4912201-4957126 GCF_040956055.1 Brachionichthys hirsutus
ACGAAGAACGCGATTCCCACGAAGTATCCCCTGTGGAGCAGAAACGAGGCTCGGTTTACAGCAACGGAACCGCATTCCTGCAGGCGTGCAACCCGGGGAGGGGTGTCAGCCATTTTGGGGCGGACAGGTTCTAAATGCGTTCCCCGACTGAGGCTCGTCAGTAAATGGGACTTTGTTAACGGAGGAATGAGGATGTTCCGCAGAGCAGCTGCAGGAAGCCGTCAGGCGACCGATTCAAGAGTTTAGTTTTAAATAACTTCCTTCTTAAAAGACGAACGTCCACACAAAACACGAGGAAGACTCTTCGTCTCACCGGTCCTGAGGAGCAGTCTGTCCCTTCATGCTGATCGGAGGAGTCGTCAAACTGAAAAAAGGAGCGAGAGAGGCCAAAGGTCAGCCACACAAAGCCACGGTCAACCGTCCACGCCAAGCGAGCGCCCGTCCTCCATGGATCGCAGCCCCCCCCCCCAAGATCCTCAACAACTCGAAATGAAACCATGAAAGGAGGCTGGAGTGTGAATAATGAAGCGTCTCGTGTTCTTTTCGGGGACGCGTTTATCGTGATCTCAGATCGTCTCGCATTCTTTATTCTTGATCGATTTTAATTTCCTCCTGTAGAGTTGAATCCCTGAATTGTACCCAAAATATTAAACTTTCCTTTGGGCTCTTTAAGCTCCAATGAAATATATAGAAACTAATATATATGGAAAACAAAAAAGCTATTTATTACACCCCCCCCCCCCCCACCTGTACCCCCCCATGGATGAACTCCTTTAAGTGAGGCTGCAGAGATGACCGATCAGACATGCCTCAGATCAGATCGATAAGCCTTTTTACTACTCGAGGCCCTCGTGATTGAACAGATTACAGATTTAAAGCAAAGACGGCGCACATAGAATGTAAACACGCAACCATCTATTCTCCTAATCCGCCACTGAGCGCCACAGGAGACAGTAGATCGATAGATAGATGATCGATAGGTGATGGAAGATCCACTCAGTTCGTTTTACATTCTTTTATTTAGTCCGGCGTCCCGGCATCACCACGCAGTCCACGGCAAAACAAATTACCGTCCATTTTAACGCAGCGTTAAACAGCACAGCTCTCCCCGCTAACGTTACGTTAGCCCATTAGCACTAACTAGCTAACTCACCTGGAATGAACGTCCATACTTCTTCGCAGCTTCTTCGTGTGGTCCGTCCGCGAAACCCCAAAATCCGAAGTGATGACGCTCCGAGTCGTCGCCGAACCGCGTGGCGGGAAACGTCGCTTCACAAATGGCTCCGGTAGCTAAACAGCTCTAATACGTCACGCGCACAGAACGTACCGCAGCTTCACAAAGACAGCCCCTTACTTCCGGTACCGAACCAGACCCCCCTCGAAGGCTTTTCGCGGGCATTTGACAGCAGACGACAGGTGTCCAAAAATATGCCTCCTGCAAGTTTACCGTGTTTCCAAGATATTTTTGTACATAATTATTGAACATCACGTAACGTATTAACGGCGCTGGATTCTTAGCATATATTTTTTAATTTTGTACCCAAGTTTAAAATTATTATTCCATCATTTATGTCTTATTATTATTATTATTCCATATTTTATGAAAGACCATATGCCTGTTTGAAAACCATATTATTTGACAATTAGTAGCATCTTTTATCCATAAATAATGTAATGTACCGAATGTGACTCGAGTGAGATCGGAGAGAAACAAGCAAACACATTTTCTTCTTTATTGTCTTCACATATGCCTGAAAAAAATGCAACAATCCTAAACGAAGTTATTCAATCTTAACTCCAGAAAAAAAAAACTTTGGAAATTCTGAAGCATCTGTTTCTTTTAAGCAAACCATTAAACCTTTCAATTCCAGATACCGGTACTTTAAAAAATAATTTGCCTTGTATTGTCTATGTGTTATACACTTACACTTACACTTACAGTAAGTAAATCAATTATCTGTAACAATCCCTGACATGAATGTCAAATAAATGACACAAAACTACAATGTTTACTTTACGGTTTAAATTGTATTATTATTATTATAATTATAATTATAATTATTATTATAGCAGGTGCACAGACAATGATCGACCGGCTCCACCAGTATCATTGATTTGCTGGTCTTGTGCCGCCTCCTGCTGGTACAAAATGGGAACTGAAACCTCAAAAGTCAACCAGCGGCCTGGCCAACCACGCTCCAGATAGACAATAAATAAAAATATTAAAGAGTTAGCCAATTCACTAAACGCTTAAGTGATCTTTGTCGATCAATAATCCACAGTTATGTTGAAGCTTTGACTGACTTAAATAATTTAACCTTATTATAATCATCTTATTTGGCTCGAGGGACACCAACATTGGTTAAGAGTACGAACAATTTCACATTAAACATAGTTTTAAAAAACGGTCAAAATCAGAAATTATTATATTCTAATTCTAATTTCAAATGTTTTAATCATAATATTTTTTACATTTGTTTCCATTCAACATTTAAGGACAAATTGTACATTAAACATAATAGCTAAGGTTAATGGACATAGATAAATGTGCAATGGGGGCATTTTGTTTTGCAAGAGGACGATGAAAGGCAGAATAAAAAGGGGAAATGATGGCAACAAGAACAAATACATAAATACATAAGCATAAATTGTCAAAACCTTAATCTTGTGCAATTAAAATGACCATTGGAATTATTAAACCTTAATCCAGCACCTCGTGTTTCAGACCTTTTCCTGCTCATTCCCACCATTTTGAATGAATGTGAGGCAATCAGACATTTGCAAATGATGAGTCAGGCGTGATACAAGAAGGAAAGTTAAGGGCAGGCACTGCCCAAGTGATGCTGGTCTGCATTCCAGCCAGGGCTCAAACTCACAACCTCAGACACAAAGGGAAGGTCATCAGCTTCCTGCCAAATAATAAAACATCAAGAAAAACTTCTAATTATGTGTGTGTTTCATCTAAAAACAAAAGTGAGGGCCTGGTGTGTCTTTCATACTGAATGGCGTCCCAGTCCACACGGGACGTTTGGTGCAAATTGGACTCTTGCATCAACTTGCTTGATGTTTGCGGCTCAGCGCGAGTAAAATAAAAGAAACAGCAATGTAGTATTTCCTGTAATCGGCAGGTGGCGCTATCAACTGATGTTTAACATATGAACGTCTTCCGGGTGTGGCCCTGATGCAACCTGTCGAATCTGCTAAAGGCCGGATCAGCGACAGTTGTTCCTCTTTAATGGCGAGTACAGAAATCTGATTTCTGCCCGAATACAGGACTGTGCAGAAACATAATGGATAGATTTATACATGGAAGTTTCACCATGCTGGAGTTGCTGGAGCCTATCACAGCTCGCTCTGTGCGAGAGGCGGGGGGACACCCCGAATGCGTCGCCAGCACATGGCAAAAGGGACATTCGTGCACACGCTCTGGACAATTTGAAGCAACCTGCATCGCATGCTGTTGGAGGTGGAAGGAAACCGGAAAACACACAAACTCTGCACAGATCGGATTTGAACCCGGTACCTTCTCGCTGCGAGGCGACAGCACTACCCACTACGCCACCAGCGGGTCATGGGTGTATTGTATGGGCATCATCATAAATTGTGGCGCTAATTGAATACTATTATAGACAAAGATGAGGAAGAACGTTTGTGCTTCACAGGTACTCTGTGTCTAATCTGTTGGTCGAAGGTGTAACGGTTACACATAATCTGAGATACTGATCACCTTCATTGTTTTAGGGAAACTTAAAGTATCTAAACATGGACAATTTATTCCCTTGAAATGTATTTCCCAGATAGAGTATAGTTTCATATTGAAGTCCGGGTGGCGTGTTGCTGAACGACTCACGCGCCCGTCTGCCGCTTCGGTCCTGTGGCTGAATGTCACAAACGATGCAGAACGTCAGGTTGTGGTGGCGGCTCTTCCTGTTTCTCAGACGTCACCATCCAACACGTCCAAAAGCGCGTCTGACGAATCTCACCGAAGACAAAACAATATGCGACAGCAAGCAAATATACAGGCTACTATGACCTACGGCATATGTGAGCTGTACCCACGCCAGTATTTGGCAACGTTCCTTCAGGAATCGTTGCCAAATTCCTGACAGACAAAGCCTGCCAGTTGTGGAATATCCCTGGATTCGGATGCTGTAGCAACCTTCAGATGTAGAATCACCCGAGAATGAGCCAAGACTTCTTCTGACACCAGGACGTGGCGGATTCTGAAGTCTGCTTGGAATCATTGCCTTTTAGAAGGTCAAATGATTCCCAAAGGTCACCCCCCCCCTCCCCCACACGGGAAGCTTGATCCCAGCATCGCCATCATGTTTCTGTGTATGTAGGATGTTCTTCATTCTTCCTCCTCCAGACATATCGCTGATCCCCAAATATGTTCCCGAGTGTACGACAGATTTTAGATTTTTTTTTTTTTTTAATATATGGAAATACTTGCAAAAATGTCAGATTCAAAGTTTCGACTCTTCCCTTCAAATAAATGCGTCATAAATATCTCTGTGTCTTTCGCTCCAACGAAGTAATCACTGTTGATAGCACAACCGATAGCGACAGCACTAATTTACTCCCCAGTGTGTTTTTATTCCGCTGGACAGCGGGTTGTCTTGAGAGAACAGAAATGGGAGATTGACTTCTCTCTGAAGGAACAGATGTGCCTCCTGTGAAGTTGCTTAACAGACTGTTCAATATATTTGTGTATTTCTCAGAACATCCTGTTTATAATCCTAATAATGCTCAACCCCCTAGTGGTTTTTCTTCTGACTGAAGAAGGGAACGCTTCGTGTTGTTTCAAAGAGCTATCTGCCCAAGGTTGGAGTCTTCATGTCTGGGTGCACGTACACATTCTTATCTGCAGCCTGAGCAGAGATGAAGCCTTTGAATCTGCACTCCTCAAAGAGACAAAGGACTCTGTCTTGACCATAGATCATTTTTAATTGTGTATGCCTGACTCCTCAGCAGCCTGTAGTTATCAAAACATTCTTCACTGGTGCTCATTAACTCACCAATCAGTAGCAGAAGTTAGGTCAGGGTTCCTTTGATGCCATTTATCCTTCTTAATTTTACTTTTCATGAAGTATGACACCGCCCCCAGGGTGCGGTGCAGACATGTTCACCATTTATAAACTGTTTGAATCCTGGGAGAGACTAGAGAGTTTCTAGAGCCGTGCGTGAGCTAACTACTCGCGCCTCTCGGCCTCTCCCAGCTGCAGCTGTATTTAATAAATCTAATAATTACAGTTCTGCATCGTTTCGTCTCTTCGGTGCAAGGCCTCTCTGGGTTTATTCATTTTAGACCCAACATTAATTGGTGCCGAAACCCGGGACCCACATCTGGACGGACGACCGCCGCTGGACCGAGGACACCACGAAATCTGTATACAGCGTCTCCCCATTGAAGGGGACGGGCCTCCCCCTTCCGGCGCCGGCTGCCCGCCCGGACAACGGGTCCCAAGAACCAGGCTTGCATCGGGTGACTACAGGTATTGCTGGTATTTAATACGTAACATTTTTTCCAACTTACTTAAAAACAGGGAAGTGAAATTAAAGCAGGAAGTGTTGTGAGACTGTGCACAAACAGGAAGGGCAGAGGCCCATATGTAAGTCCATGGCTACTAAATAAATAATCCAGACGTTTAAGGAATTACAAGGTCTTATTAGGAGTAATTCAATATAATTAATACTTTTAAGTATAAATTAACGGGATCAAACGTCTGGGTACGAGTAAATTAACGGGATCGGTAAATAAATATTGTATTTGCTGGGATTATGTCCACACACTTCCAGTGGATCAGTGAATAAATATTATATTTACTATGATTATGTCCACACACTTCCAATGCAAATAAATAATCCAGACGTTTAAGGAATTACAAGGCCTTATTAGGAGTAATTCAATACACTAAATGTTTTTAGGTATAATTAAAGGGATCAAACGTCTGGGAAAGATCAATTAAGGGACCGGTCTTTAAAAAATCAAACCGTATTTGCAAAAACGTGCTTTTATTGTTTGAGCATGAATGGAGGTGCACCAGAATGAATGTATAAAGATATTGTGTTGGACTGCTTGGGAGTAATAAAACAGCGGGGTGTGTGTGTGTGTGGTGGTGAGTGAAGCTGATAAGGGCGCGGCCCTAGGATCATATGCTCGCTTGGGACGTGGTCCTGGAATAGTGCTTGTGTGGAGGTGATTTGGAGTTGACAATATGGGTCAATCATTGAGGAGAGAGATCCAGGATCATCCAGATTTAAAGTTTATTGGCGGATTTGACTCCAATGCATGTAAATGGGTGGAGTCATGGGTGAAAAAGTATGAATTCCATCCTTCCCTGAAGGATTTAGGAAATAAGGAGGAAGTGAAGCGTTGTTTAGTGGAAAAACGGAAGAAGTTGGTAAAGAAAGGAAAAAAGACTGAAGAAATTGAAAAACAACTTCGTGCCATTGACGTGTGGATTGCGCAAAGTGTGAAGAGAGCCAAAAGTCTACAAGAAAAAAAAGGCAAAGCAAGTCTATCAACTGAAAGTGAAGAGCGATGAAGAGACTGGTGTGAAAATGAGAAGAGGTGAACAAGCGGCCGACCAAAGAGAAAATGACGGAAAAAAGGAAGTGATTGGAGCCCGACCGAGCGGAGGAGGAGCCTCAAGAGACACCCCCATAGACGAAGAGGAGGACGCGATTGGACCAGGAGCAAGCGGAGGAACCTCAAAAATCACTCCCATAGCGGGACACACAAGAATGCAGACAAAGAAAAAACAGACAGAGGCATACACACACACACAACTCTACCCACCCCTGCCTGAAACGGAAACATATCCTATGATTGCAGTAGCAAACCCTGCTTATGGAACGGTCGATGCTGACAATACGCCATATCCAGCCACACTTTTAGTCTACAGGCCTTGGACTGAAGATGAGAAAAGGGCAGCATGTGCCTCTATTCCACCAATCGAAGAAAATGTTGAAAGGTGGGCTGCAGCCGTAAGAGAAACAGTGTTGTCCTATCATCTGAACGGTACGGAAACATTGAGTGTTGTCCGTCTTACAGCTGGCCACCGAGTGGGCAGGTTCCAGGGTGCCTTCCAACCCATTGATAATGGCATACCGATTCCACCAGGGGATGTGCTGAATAATTCACTGAACACCATGCTGGCAACAGCCATCACCATTTACACAAAACCCCCTGACCTGACAAAGGTCAGGCAAAGTCGACAAGAAGAAGGAGAAAGTGCCCAAAGGTACCTGGACCGACTCCAGAATGTGATGAAGCAGAGCAGCGGCATGAACGAAGACCCTGCTCCGGGAAGTCCTTTCCAATCCCTACTAAGAGCCACTTTTCTAGATGGCCTCGCAGAGGGGACAACCAATTTTGTGAGGAAACACAACCCAACCTGGAGAACTGCAACTGTGGAGGACTTACTGGCATGGGCAATGCATGCTGAAGACATGAAGAAAAGGAGGGAAAGCACATCTGCAATTCACACACTGACCACCATGATGCAAGGGCTGACTGCATCTGCCCCACCTACTCAAGCATTCTATCAAAACCAACCCAACCGAGGGAGGGGCAGAGGAAGAGGTCGCGGACGAGGACGTCCGGCAAACAGACAAGATATGTGCTACAACTGTGGCAAATTTGGACATTTCTCCCGAGAATGCCGTGCACCTTCCAAACAAAAACCAGAACATCCTCAAAATAACTGGAACCAGGAAGGATGACTGAGCTGTGAGACGTCCAAAGAGTCCAGGAAGGAAGAAGGAGAACTGGAAGTTGAAGTCACAACTCCGGTCCTAGACCTATCAGTACTGTTCGGACACACCTCATCCATCGATCCCCCAATTAGATATCTCGAGTTAGGTCCCCTTCATACAAAACTAAAATTCATAGTAGACTCAGGAGCACAAACCTCAGTAATCAATCGTCTTCCAGAAGGAATTAAATTGTCAAAACGAACCATCATAGTGATAGGAGTGGGAGGCAGACCACAAGCACAGCTATTCACTGAGCCAATCACAGTGATTGATGAGGACAAAACAAAACACACTAAACTGTTTTTTGTTTATGTCCCCGCCTGTCCAGAAAATCTTTTAGGCCGAGACCTAATACACATTCTAAATCTAACCCTCACAGTAAGTGACAGCAAGCTAGTGGTAATCAAAAGAGGTCTAGAGACTCAAATGCTGGTTTTAGAAGGCAAGGGCGTACCTTCAGTATTCTATAGTCTTGACCCAACCACCAGGGGTCCTACCTCAGTAGTCACAGAGTTGAATGCACTGCCAGAAGAACTCTTAGAAGGTTCAGAGTGGGATCTCCAAGACAAATATCCACTCCACTCAACCATCAGATATGCCCCACACAAAACAGACACATCATTTTTTACCCAGTGGGCAAAGGTTCAACCCCTACGGCTCCAGATCAAAGCTATATATTGGAGCACAGATGAGAACTGGATGTTTGCAGCAGTGACAGCCCCGGACAAAGTCCTGGAACTCAGGCTCCTCCCACAATCATGGAACCCGCTGCATATTTCTCTAGCCAAACCAAGGAACTGGAGATGGAAGGATGTGGGAGAGAAAGCTCAAAGGGTGGCATGGAGTGAACAAAGTAAACCAGAGTGGACACCCCATCGGGGAATGTACAAAAGAAACTTCTCCCCTGGGGAGGTCATATGGAAGATGCCAGTCAACTGGACCACAACCTTTGTCCCCACCACCCATCTAAGTGAATGACGTCACGACAGAGAGACCCAGGTCTACCATCTGGAAGCAGACCTGAGTCGAATCCCCAAAACCCTTTGGTCCGCATCCAAAACAGATGTTGGCCTGATGACAACGGCAACAGAAGTAACAATTGAGCCAAAAACGAATTACAGACCACGCATTCGCCAGTATCCACTCAAACCGGATGCAAAAGAAGGTATCACCCCTGTCATCAACAACATGATCGCAGCTGGCATCCTCATTGAAGCACCGACAGTGGTTTGCAACACACCAATATTCCCTGTGAGAAAGGCAGACACATCAGCATGGAGGCTAGTTCATGACCTAAGGGCAGTGAACTCAGCAGTAAAACAGAGAGCCCCATGCGTTCCGGATCCACACACCTTGTTGAACGAGCTTAAACCACACCAACAGTACTTCACTGTTATTGATCTCAGCAATGCATTTTTTCTATTCCATTACATTCTTCAGCACAACATTGGTTTGGTTTCACATTCAACAATAAGAAGTACACTTACACCAGACTGCCACAGGGTTATGCTGAAAGCCCCACCATTTTCTCACAAGAATTGAATAATTGCCTCAGCCAACATGAACACAAGCCAACCACACAAATACTGATCTATGTGGATGACATCCTGATAGCCAGTCCTACCAAAGCAGAGAATCATGAGCAAGCAGTGAAACTCTGTCAACACCTGGCTAAAACAGGCAACAAGGCCTCCTTGAGCAAACTCCAATGGACACAGACGGAAGTGGTGTTCCTTGGACATAATGTGTCAGCAGAAGGAAGAAAACTCACTGCTGATCGCAAGTCAGCTATCCTGGCTGCCCCAAAGCCATCAACAAAGAAACAAATGATGGCCTTCTTAGGCCTCGTGAACTTCTGCAGAATGTGGGTAATTGATTATGCTGAAACCACACACTCCCTAGTAGACATGATCTACCAAGAAGACCTTGCCCTTTCGGATCCAATCAGTTGGACACAAGAAGCGGAAGAAAAATTTGAACAGATCAAACAAAAGATCACAGGTACAGGAGCCCTGGGTCTACCAGACTACAGCAAACCATTCACACAAACGGTGGACTGCAAAAATGGTTTCATGACATCTGTACTCCTACAACAGCAAGGAGCACAACAAAGACCAGTAGCCTACTACTCTAAAAAATTAGATTCAGTAGCCAGAGCCTTACCCCAGTGTGTCCAAGCGGTGTGCGCAGCAGCCATGGCGGTTCAACAATCAGCAGAACTCGTACTGTACCATCCAACAACCTTGTTGGTAACACATTCGGTGGATATACTGTTAACACAAACTAAGATGTCATTCCTTTCACCTGCCAGACACTTAGGGTTAACAGCAGTTTTGCTGTCCCAACCCCACCTGACAGTAAAACGGTGCTGCACATTGAATCCGGCCAGCCTGCTCCCCACTGAAGATGATGGCACACCACACAACTGTGCAGAGGCCACAGAAGAAATCTGCAAACCAAGAATGGATTTGTTAGACACACCTCTGACAGAAGGACAAACAGTGTTCGTGGATGGCTCGTCCAGCAAAGATCAGTATGGAAACACAAATACAGGATATGCAGTAGTCACATCAACACAGACATTGAAAAAAGGAAGACTACCTGGCAACATGTCAGCCCAAGCAGCAGAACTTATTGCCCTCACAGAAGCATGCAAGTTGTTCGAAAAACAAGCAGTGACTGTATGGACAGACAGCCAGTATGCTCACTCAACTCTACACATTTTCGCAGCCATGTGGGCAAGAAGAGGCATGAAGACATCAACAGGTCGCCCAGTCCAACATGCACAATTGCTCACAGACCTACTAGCAGCAGTGTTGCTCCCTGCCAAGATTGCTGTGTGTAAATGCAAAGCACACACGTCATCTAAAGACTCTGTCTCGTTAGGAAATGCCAGAGCAGACCAGGCAGCAAAACAGGCTGCCACCGAAAAAACTGCCCAACTGGTGGTTGACACAGACAACGACCAGCACCACATTCCAACACAAGTGCTCATAGATATGCAAAACAACGCCCCTGATAGAGAAAAAACATTGTGGTCCTCACAAGACATTGTCAAGACCCAAGAAGGACTCTATCACAAAAACAACAAACCTGTCATTCCCCGAAGCCTATTCCAAGCTGTGGCTACTTTGAGTCATGGGAAAGCCCATGTCTCAACAGGGGGGATGATGGCAGTGGTGGAACAGGCATTCACAGTACCACTGGGCCTACAAACCTATTTTAAAACTTTTTGTAGGTCTTGTATAGTGTGCAGTCGTCACAATGCACAAGGCAATATCAGGCCGCAGAGAGGGAAATGTCCCACTGGCACGTATCCATTTGAAGTTGTTCATATGGACTTTATTGAACTCAACAGGAGTGGCCAGTACAAGTACTGTTTGGTGTTAATTGATTCACTTACCAAGTGGGTAGAGATAGTGCCGTCCAAACATGCAAACGCACTCACAGTGGCCAAAACCATCTGCAAACACATCATACCAGAACATGGCATCCCTAGGATCCTGTGGAGTGATAATGGGAGCCATTTTGTTAATGATGTAGTACAAAACATGGCAACACATTTGGGTATCACACTTAAACATCATTGTGCATACCACCCACAGAGTGCAGGTTTGGTAGAAAGAACTAATGGCACAATCAAACTAAGGCTAAAAAAGACCATGGAAGAAACAAACAAACCATGGCCTGAATGTCTCTCATTGGTAAAAACATACATGAGAATCACACCAAACAACACAGGCATCACGCCGTTTGAAGCCGTACACGGCAGACCGTTCCATCTCCCCTTATGGGAAGGACAATCATGGTCAGACAAACCAGGAGTGGCAGACCCACTAACAGAGTGGCTCTGTACACTGTTTAGAGAAAAAATTGTCTCTAGAACAAATAATCTGCCTGTTGTTTCTGATTCTTCTGTGCAGGAGACGGTGACCCCCGGTGACTTGGTCCTGGTGAAAGTGGTGAAACGAAAGGCCTGGTCGAGCCCACGTTGGGAAGGCCCCTTCAAGGTCCTCATCACCACCCCCACAGCATTGAAAATCGCTGAAAGGGACACCTGGATTCACCAAAGTCATTGCAAAAAGGTCACCGAACTGAACTAAGGTCACCCCAACTCCTGCACCCGCAAGGATGTCTCCTCTCCAGATCCTCTGTGGAATCAACCTGTGGCTAATCATCACCACAGACGCCACAAAGACCCAGATTTGGGGCCCAGAGATGGCAAGAAGCGAATGCCCAGCATGGCCCGTCCCCTATACAACAGTACAAGCCTACACCTTCTGTGCCCCTCAAGGTCCAGGTACAGCTGACCTGGTCATCCCCTTAAAGGGCCTCCAAACAAGGTGCAGTAGGTGTTACCACGACATACCCAGAGGCCGTGTCTACACACCCATTATTCATGGAGGACTGTACAACATCTACCGGTGGTACGTCGGGATCCCTCAAAGCAGCTGGACTGGCCCTTTCATTGCCATAGTGTTGATTTTTTTATTTCTCTGTGGTTTCTGTTCATGTTGTGTAATCCCCTTGTCCAAAAGGTTAATCTCACGTATGTTTGTTGCACAGATGTATCAGTATAACCTCATCCTAGTGGATGACTATAATGCTGTTGCTCCTGACGTACAGGCAGACACTGATGTTTAACTGTCTCTGTCTTTTCCCTAACTTCAGATTTGGTCCATTCTCAGACCATGAGGTTCTTGCTACCAAGCGGTAGGGGAGTTGTGGAATTTTTCCTTATTGGAAGGTTTTCGCCACATCCTGATAATGGACAAACTGTTGTTGATTTATTAATGAAGTGTGTACTGAAAGCCATTTGGTGTTGTATTCACGGATGTCTTCCAAATCCACAACAGGGGGGAAATGTGAAGTTGCTTAACAGACTGTTCAATATATTTGTGTATTTCTCAGAACATCCTGTTTATAATCCTAATAATGCTCAACCCCCTAGTGGTTTTTCTTCTGACTGAAGAAGGGAACGCTTCGTGTTGTTTCAAAGAGCTATCTGCCCAAGGTTGGAGTCTTCATGTCTGGGTGCACGTACACATTCTTATCTGCAGCCTGAGCAGAGATGAAGCCTTTGAATCTGCACTCCTCAAAGAGACAAAGGACTCTGTCTTGACCATAGATCATTTTTAATTGTGTATGCCTGACTCCTCAGCAGCCTGTAGTTATCAAAACATTCTTCACTGGTGCTCATTAACTCACCAATCAGTAGCAGAAGTTAGGTCAGGGTTCCTTTGATGCCATTTATCCTTCTTAATTTTACTTTTCATGAAGTATGACACCGCCCCCAGGGTGCGGTGCAGACATGTTCACCATTTATAAACTGTTTGAATCCTGGGAGAGACTAGAGAGTTTCTAGAGCCGTGCGTGAGCTAACTACTCGCGCCTCTCGGCCTCTCCCAGCTGCAGCTGTATTTAATAAATCTAATAATTACAGTTCTGCATCGTTTCGTCTCTTCGGTGCAAGGCCTCTCTGGGTTTATTCATTTTAGACCCAACACTCCCTTCTCTGGGGAGGAACAGCGGAGGAAAGGGTCGTGCAGTGCATTGTGGGTGTCGTGGGTAGGACTATAGAGGAGCTATAAAGAGATGAGGGGGGGGGAGGGGGGGGAACTGGGAGATGAAGCTTCTCAGCAGTTTCTTCTTATTGTGTGGCCTCTCATCTGGCAGTAAGTAAAAAAAAAAACACAACTCGGCCTGTAATATCGCATCCATTCAGAAGGTTTCAGTGTTTGGAGTGATTCAATGATTTATTTGATAAATAATTATTTGTATTTTTTTGTTTTACTTGAGTTGTTAGTTTGGTTACGGCTTCAGTTTCCTGTTGCTCGCTGCAAAAATGGATTATGATCCATTTCCTGCCGGCTTTACATCATTTGTATTCTCTAATATTGCTCGCCGACTTGACTCTCCGTAGGTTTTGTTTAACCCTTTATTGCCAAACGTATCATATTTGATACACTTGGTCTTTCAGGATTTTGAGACTTTGAGAAGTTTGACCCCCCCCCCCCCGAAAAAACTGATAGATACAATCGACATTTCATTTTCAATTTCATCGACATTTTCTATAAAAAAATTCTGGATTTTGCAAAAGTTACATAAATTAGAGCACAAATATATTTTTTGTGTGTGACAAATCTGTCAGAAGGTTCCATCAAGATCTTATTTTCCAAAAATGAGAGTGTTCTGATACTTCATGGTGCGTGCTTTAAAGGGTTAAGTTCTGCAAACACGTGTGACCGTCACTATCTCCACAGGCGATTCGTCATGGACGCCCGTGGTCCAAACTCCTGATGTCTCCGTCAGGGAGGGGGGCACGGTCAGCCTTGGATGCTGCTGGAGGGTCTCCTTTGAAGAAATGACTCTTAAGTGGCTAAAAAATACAACCGTCGTGAGGACGGAGAAACACCACATGACGGGGACGCAGAACTGCTCAGGCTTGACCTTGACGGAGGTCACAGGAGACGATGCAGGGACGTACGTCTGCATGTTGACGGTGGCTATACCAGTCTTTACGGAGGTTTGGGGAAACGGCTCAGTCGTCACGGTTACAGCCGGAGACGGCAACACGACCAACAGAACGGGAGGTAGGTGGCTTATTCCAGAATAGGCTTGTAGTAAATCAGTAAGTCAGAGATTGTTGTCTGTTTTAGATCGAGACTTTCAAAATCCTGTTAAATGTGCATTAAAAATTCAATCACAAGGAAGAAATGCCACTGCCGTCGGTCTTTTTTTTCTCATTAGGCATACAAGAAGAAGCTCACTGGACTATTCTACGTCTACCTGTGATTATTGTCCTTGCTGTAGCGCTTCCCTTGCTCCTCATCGCACTCACCTTCTTCTTCGCTCGGCGATGGAGACGAGGTATACGCAGAAGAATGATGACGCACGGTGTGCAGATACACCTTTAAAGTTATTTTAATCCGTTTGATTTTCTTATCGTACCCGAGTATAGGGAAGCGTAGCGTTTGCTTTCTGATGGTTTGCTTTCAATTAGAAATTGCAGTAATTCATTTCAAGGCATTTCGTCGTCCCTGCGGGCAGGGATGTGTTTCTGTCGAAATTCTAGCGATTGCTCGTTTGCAAAACGGGAAGGAAACGTCTCCATGTCTTTTCTAATCCTTTCTTCACTTCTACATTTATTGTACCGAAGAGGAGTTTCTCCTGAATCAGGCAGGATTTCAGTCCAGACTCCTGTTGGTGCTTATAATTTGGGAGCGCCTTGTCATTGTGTGTGTGTGTGTGTGTGTGTGTGTGTGTCAGCAAAAGCAGCCATGGTGATCTACGAGGTTCCCCATGTTGACTCTGAGGAGGCAGACGTGGACAAGCACAGCACCAACTCCTCCAGAGGCTCCTCCCAGTGGGTGAGTCCGCCGGTGCTCAAACGTCGTGTATCTGAAGCTCTGCACCAAAGCAGAACCCCCAAGTGTTGCGATATCGTTGTGAAATACTGCAGACATCCTGTTTCCAAATTAACGCCCAGTTTTATATCGTACACACTCGTGTATACTGCTGTACTGCACTTTGCAGTAACTGTGTGCATCTCTTTCAGTGCCAGGTACCGATGTACGAGTCCTTGGATTACTTTGAGCGTGTGCAGACTAAAGGAAGCGGGTGAGGATCTGCTCAGAAGAACTGCCACTAGTTTCCATTTTTGTAATATTTTAATAACCTTTATGTCAATGATGTAAATGCTTTTATGAGTGTAAATATATATATATATTATATAAAAGTCTTCCTTTCCCTTTTGTTGTTGTCCATGTCCATTTGATGACGATGACGTGGTTTACTTTTGTTTCTGGCGTTGACTTTGCAGCAAACAGGCGCTGCAGGTTTCACAAAGCGTTCGGTTGCTACGACCGCTGAACGGAAACGGCGGTTTAATGCGTCCGTAACAGGAAATGGAAACGGAGCCTCTGACGGTCGTGGGCTTTCTCAAATGTGTTCATACAATCACCCAGATTGTTCTATATCTAAACACGCAGCACCTAAACTGGCCGTTCTATTTCTATCCATGATAGAAATAGTCACAAGCTCCAATTCATTATATTCAGAACACAAATGAGCAAAACCGATACTCTGGTGGAAGCCCCGAGTGCAAATCAGTTGTTTGACCTGGACGGAAGGGGTGGAGTCTAATTAATCCACAGCTCAGATTCAGTTTTATCTGGGAAAGTCAGGTGATGATGATTGATGTCATCACTTCAAACAATGTAATGACACCGTTATCTCCCCCCATTCCGTGACGTGCGTCTTCGTCGGTAACATTCCATCTTTCTTTTATTTTGCATCTTCAAAATCCTAAAATATGCAGCACGGTGGCGCAGTGGGTTGCGCTGTTGCTTCACAGCAAGAAGGTCACAGGTGCAAATTCGACGTGGGGCCTTTGTGTGAGGAGCTTGCATGTTCTCCCCGTGTCTGCGTGGGGTTCTCTCCGGGTTCTCCGGCTTCCTCCCACCACCAAAAACATGCTAATTAGGCGAATTGGTTACGCTGAATTGTCCGTATACGAGTGTGTGTGTGTGTGTGTGTTTGTGTGTGTGTGTGTGTGTGTGTGTGTGTGTGTGTGTGAATGAGTGTCTGTCTATGTCTGTCCCTGCAATGAACTGGCGGCTTGTCCAGGGTGTGCCCTGCCTCTCACCTGTAGACTGCTGGGATAGGCTCCAGCAATGGCTGCGACCCGGATTGGGAAAAGAAGCGGTCGGGAAAATGAATGAATGAATGAATGAATGAATGAATTGCTCAAAGTCCCAGTTTTAAGCTGTTGAGTCCAATTTGGTCAAATGAAGTAAAACTACATGTGCGCTATACCTGATGCAGCTGCTAGTGACACACACACACACACAAATACTCATAAATTCAATATTTGCTTGTGACACAGCAGCGTGCACAACCATTAACCCCACTCAATACAGTGCCGATGGGCGTCGCCCATTGCTATTGAAAAGGGCTCGCCAGATAGAGTATAGTTTCATATTGAAGTACGGGTGGCGTGTTGCTGAACGACTCACGCGCCCGTCTGCCGCTTCGGTCCTGTGGCTGAATGTCACAAACGATGCAGAACGTCAGGTTGTGGTGGCGGCTCTTCCTGTTTCTCAGACGTCACCATCCAACACGTCCAAAAGCGCGTCTGACGAATCTCACCGAAGACAAAACAATATGCGACAGCAAGCAAATATACAGGCTGCTATGACCTACGGCATATGTGAGCTGTACCCACGCCAGTATTTGGCAACGTTCCTTCAGGAATCGTTGCCAAATTCCTGACCGACAAAGCCTGCCAGTTGTGGAATATCCCTGGATTCGGATGCTGTAGCAACCTTCAGATGTAGAATCACCCGAGAATGAGCCAAGACTTCTTCTGACACCAGGACGTGGCGGATTCTGAAGTCTGCTTGGAATCATTGCCTTTTAGAAGGTCAAATGATTCCCAAAGGTCACCCCCCCCATCCACACACACGGGAAGCTTGATCCCAGCATCGCCATCATGTTTCTGTGTATGTAGGATGTTCTTCATTCTTCCACCTTCAGACATATCGCTGATCCCCAAATACGTTCCCGAGTGTACGACAGATTTTAGTTTATTTTTTTTTATTATTTTTTTATATATGGAAATACTTGCAAAAATGTCAGATTCAAAGTTTCGACTCTTCCCTTCAAAGAAATGCGTCATAAATATCTTTCGCTCCAACGAAGTAATCACTGTTGATAGCACAACCGATAGCGACAGCACTAATTTACTCCCCAGTGTGTTTTTATTCCGCTGGACAGCGGGTTGTCTTGAGAGAACAGAAATGGGAGATTGACTTCTCTCTGAAGGAACAGATGTGCCTCCCTTCTCTGGGGAGGAACAGCGGAGGAAAGGGTTGTGCAGTGCATTGTGGGTGTCGTGGGTAGGACTATAGAGGAGCTATAAAGAGATGAGGGGGGGGGGGAGGGGGGGGAACTGGGAGATGAAGCTTCTCAGCAGTTTCTTCTTATTGTGTGGCCTCTCATCTGGCAGTAAGTAAAAAAAAAAACACAACTCGGCCTGTAATATCGCATCCATTCAGAAGGTTTCAGTGTTTGGAGTGATTCAATGATTTATTTGATCAATAATTATTTGTATTTTTTTGTTTTACTTGAGTTGTTAGTTTGGTTACGGCTTCAGTTTCCTGTTGCTCGCTGCAAAAATGGATTATGATCCATTTCCTGCCGGCTTTACATCATTCGTATTCTCTAATATCGCTCGCCGACTTGACTCTCCGTAGGTTTTGTTTAACCCTTTATTGCCAAACGTATCATATTTGATACACTTGGTCCTTCAGGATTTTGAGACTTTGAGAAGTGTGACCCCCCCCCGAAAAGGCTGATAGACACAATCCAACATTGCATCTACATTTTCCATTAAAAAAAAAATCTGGATTTTGCAAAAGTTACATAAATTAGAGCACAAATATATTTGTTGTCTGTGACAAATCTGTCAGAAGGTTCCATCAAGACCTTATTTTCCAAAAATGAGAGTGTTCTGATAATTACTTCATGGTGCGTGCTTTAAAGGGTTAAGTTCTGCAAACACGTGTGACCGTCACTATCTCCACAGGCGATTCGTCATGGACGCCCGTGGTCCAAACTCCTGATGTCTCCGTCAGGGAGGGGGGCACGGTCAGCCTTGGATGCTGCTGGAGGGTCTCCTTTGAAGAAATGATTCTTAATTGGCTAAAAAATACAACCGTCGTGAGGACGGAGAAACACCACATGACGGGGACGCTGAACTGCTCAGGCTTGACCTTGACGGAGGTCACAGGAGACGATGCAGGGACGTACGTCTGCATGTTGACGATGTCTATACCAGTCTTTACGGAGGTTCGGGGAAACGGCTCAGTCGTCACGGTTACAGCCGGAGACGGCAACACGACCAACAGAACGGGAGGTAGGTGGCTTATTCCAGAATAGGCTTGTAGTAAATCAGTAAGTCAGAGATTGTTGTCTGTTTTAGATCGAGACTTTCAAAATCCTGTTAAATGTGCATTAAAAATTCAATCACAAGGAAGAAATGCCACTGCCGTCGGTCTTTTTTTTCTCATTAGGCATACAAGAAGAAGCTCACTGGACTATTCTACGTCTACCTGTGATCATTGTCCTTGCTCAAGCGCTTCCCTTGCTCCTCATCGCACTCACCTTCTTCTTCGCTCTGCGATGGAGACGAGGTATACGCAGAAGAATGATGACGCACGGTGTGCAGATACACCTTTAAAGTTATTTTAATCCGTTTGATTTTCTTATCGGGCGGCTCAGTGGCGCAGTGGTAAGCACTGTTGCCTCACAGCAAGATGGTCGCAGGTTCGTCTCCGGCTTGTGGCCATTCTGTGAGGAGTTTGCATGTTCTCCCCGTGTCTGCGTGGGTTCTCTCCGGGTTCTCTCCGGGTTCTCCGGCTTCCTCCCACCTCCAAAGACATGCAGCCTAGGCTGATTGGTGACACTAAATTGCCCGTAGGTGTGAGTGTGTGTGTGGCTGGTTGTCTGTCTCTGTGTTGCCCTGCTATGAACTGGCGGCTTGTCCAGGGTGTCCCCTGCCTCTCGCCCATGGACTGCTGGGATTGGCTCCAGCTTGCCCCGCGACCCGATAGCGGAATAAGCGGTTAGAAAATGAGATGAGATGAGATTTTCTTATCGTACCCGAGTATAGGGAAGCGTAGCGTTTGCTTTCTGATGGTTTGCTTTCAATTAGAAATTGCAGTAATTCATTTCAAGGCATTTCGTCGTCCCTGAGGGCAGGGATGTGTTTCTGTCGAAATTCTAGCGATTGCTCGTTTGCAAAACGGGAAGGAAACGTCTCCATGTCTTTTCTCATCCTTTCTTCACTTCTACATTTATTGTACCGAAGAGGAGTTTCTCCTGAATCAGGCAGAATTTCAGTCCAGACTCCTGTTGGTGCTTATAATTTGGGAGCGCCATGTCATCGCGTGTGTGTGTGTATGTGTGTGTGTGTGTCAGCAAAAGCAGCCATGGTGATCTACGAGGTTCCCCCACGTTGACTCAGAGGAGGCAGACGTGGACAAGCACAGCACCAACTCCTCCAGAGGCTCCTCCCAGTGGGTGAGTCCGCCGGTGCTCAAACGTCGTGTATCTGAAGCTCTGCACCAAAGCAGAACCCCCAAGTGTTAAGATATCGTTGTGAAATACTGCAGACATCCTGTTTCCGAATTTACGCCCAGTTTTATATTGTACACACTCGTGTATACTGCTGTACTGCACTTTGCAGTAACTGTGTGCATCTCTTTCAGTGCCAGGTACCGATGTACGAGTCCTTGGATTACTTTGAGCGTGTGCAGACTAAAGGAAGCGGGTGAGGATCTGCTCAGAAGAACTGCCACTAGTTTCCATTTTTGTAATATTTTAATAACCTTTATGTCAATGATGTAAATGCTTTTATGAGTGTAAATATATATATATTATATAAAAGTTTTGTTGTTGTCCATGTCCATTTGATGACGATGACGTGGTTTACTTTTGTTTCTGGCGTTGACTTTGCAGCAAACAGGCGCTGCAGGTTTCACAAAGCGTTCGGTTGCTACGACCGCTGAACGGAAACGGCGGTTTAATGCGTCCGTAACAGGAAATGGAAACGGAGCCTCTGACGGTCGTGGGCTTTCTCAAATGTGTTCATACAATCACCCAGATTGTTCTATATCTAAACACGCAGCACCTAAACTGGCCGTTCTATTTCTATCCATGATAGAAATAGTCACAAGCTCCAATTCATTATATTCAGAACACAAATGAGCAAAACCGATACTCTGGTGGAAGCCCCGAGTGCAAATCAGTTGTTTGACCTGGACGGAAGGGGTGGAGTCTAATTAATCCACAGCTCAGATTCAGTTTTATCTGGGAAAGTCAGGTGATGATGATTGATGTCATCACTTCAAACAATGTAATGACACCGTTATCTCCCCCCCCCGTTCTGTGACATGAAGGCAAACACATTTGGACGTGCGTCTTCGTCGGTAACATTCCATCTTTCTTTTATTTTGCATCTTCAAAATCCTAAAATATGCAGCACGGTGGCGCAGTGGGTTGCGCTGTTGCTTCACAGCAAGAAGGTCACAGGTGCAAATTCGACGTATGAGGAGCTTGCATGTTCTCCCCGTGTCTGCGTGGGGTTCTCTCCGGGTTCTCCGGCCTCCTCCCACCACCAAAAACATGCTAATTAGGCAAATTGGTTACGCTGAATTGTCCGTATACGAGTGTGTGTGTGTGTGTGTGTTTGTGTGTGTGTGTGTGAATGAGTGTCTGTCTATGTCTGTCCCTGCAATGAACTGGCGGCTTGTCCAGGGTGTGCCCTGCCTCTCACCTGTAGACTGCTGGGATAGGCTCCAGCAATGGCTGCGACCCGGATTGGGAAAAGAAGCGGTCAGGAAAATGAATGAATGAATGAATGAATGAATTGCTCAAAGTCCCAGTTTTAAGCTGTTGAGTCCAATTCGGTCAAATGAAGTAAAACTACATGTGCGCTATACCTGATGCAGCTGCTAGTGACCCACCTGTTAGTGACACACACACACACACACACACACACACACTCATAAATTCAATATTTGCTTGTGACACAGCAGCGTGCACAACCATTAACCCCACTCAATGCAGTGCCGATGGGCGTCGCCCATTGCTATTGAAAAGGCCTCGCCTTGAATCAATAGATAAACAACTCAACTCCGTTTGGTCTCTGAGGCGATGTGTGCTCTGGGTGTCGCAGCGCTGCGATTGCATTGACACACCCGGGGAGGGGGGGGGGGGGGGGCCGCCCTTATAACAAACAGCTTGTACCATAGGTCGCTCTGAACCACCCTACAGTTCAGAGGGTATAAAACAGAGTCGTGCCTGTCCTCCTTCACCCCCGCCGACCTATCCGCCGCTCTCTGGTTTCCATCGTCGCCTCACCTACCAGCGCTCAACCAGCCACCATGACGCAGCTCGAGACGGCCATGGCCATCCTGATCAAGACGTTTGATACGTACGCCGCAAGCGAGGGCAAGAAGGACACCTTAAATAACAAGGAGGTCAAGACGCTGATGGAGAAGGAGCTGCCTGGACTGCTCAAGGTAACAGCATGGGGGGGGGGGGGGGGATATTAATCCTCTCACATGATTCGGTATAACCTGCGTTATAGTTGCAAGATTGGCCTCAAATGCTGAAAATGATCTTTTAAGCCGCAGGTTAAAAAATATTTGTAATGATATTCAAGATTTCTTAATGATGTCACGTGATTTAGGACTGTGCAGCTGTGCACTTTAATATATATATATATAATATATATATTAAAGGTATTGCACTCTTTGATTGGATTTAGCTTATTTTTGCAGCAAAAGACAAATGTTGAAACCAAAAGCCAAACGGGATGTGACTGGAAACGGAGTATCTCTCCAAACTCGCACGCAGTCATGAAGTGGAATCCAACGATTCTAATGTTTGTTTGTTTGTTTGTTTGTCCTGTGTAGGCAGCAAAGAACCCAGGTCAGGTAGACAAGTTGCTCAACGGCCTGGATTTTGACGGAGACTCAGAGGTGGACTTCAGCGAATTTATGGTGCTGGTTGCCGCACTGACCTGCGCCTGCCACGACCGAAGTTGCAAAAAGTGAGCAGGGCAACCGCACCCTACAGGGTGGGGTCCAAATGGACACAACAATAACAGAATGATTGTTGTCTGTAACCAAAGTGAATAAAAAGATTGATTTGTCTGCATGCGGCTGCATGGCGTTCATTTATTACCTGACGGACAGAAAATGACAGGGAATAGGAATAAAGGCACAAATCACTGCCTGGTCACTGAAATGAAATGAAAAAATGTACATTAAACTTGGAACATCCCAATAAAAAAAGAGTAAAGGGGAACATTTTACAGCAGCAGGAAGCACAAGAGACATCAATTTACACAGGACAGAATTATTTAGACACACCGTCGCAGCACCATTTGAAAGAGCAGCAATGGCATATAAACATCAAAATATGTGTTTAATATTTTAGTCTGAGTAGGAAGGAATTATATAAAAGAAAGAATTAGTCACCTAAATTTGTTATGAACTTGTTAGTTAGTAAACCTAGCGGATGTGTTGAAGAATGTAATTAATTAACTTTAAGCATCCCTGAATAACTTTTTTTTGTGAGAGATGCTATCAGTGTCATTGACTTGGGCAATCTGAAGCCAACAGAAAAAAGCTAAATGGATTTATGTGAGTGACGGAACTAGAATGTTGACTGTGGTCGATGGCGTACGTGACTAAAGCAGCTGCGAGGCGCCTCAGTTCACAAAGGTCATTACGTTTCCTGTCAAAGCAGACCATAACATTATCATCACACCTTCACGGCTTCTCACTTCCTCCGGAAGAGGATGCTTGAGACGTCTCAAGCGAGGTGGCCCCCACGGCGGGGGGGGTGATGTATCCGCTTCAGTCGCATCGAGACTGAGGCGGCTTCTCAAACACACAAACGAGCTGCAGGTCATAAATGCAAAGCGGTTACAAAGCAGCTTACTGCAATACGAGTACAGAAAGTAGTATTTTTTATAGCACTTACTGCAGTCTCTAAATCAGGGGTTCCCAACCGGGTGTGTGTGAGATAAGATTTTAAATACATTTAAATCAAACACCCATCTTAAATAAATGTGTCCCATCTTGGGAGACGGAGAATGGCGCTCTTATGGGAGTTTGTGCCTTTCACAGAAAAGCTCTCTACTGTTAAACTAAGTCCATGAAGGTCGAGTCTTGTTTGCATTATTGTGTCTTATTCGAATTATTATCATTAATCGCTGACACAGAGTAGAATTTGTCAAAAAAAAAAAGACGTAGTTGACAATTGAATCATTTTACTTCGAATTTCTTTATTTTAAATTGAAGGTGGGAAAAGAAACTGAATACACACAGCAGCTCTTATTTTGTAAACTGGTGGATAATTAACAGCGACACCACCTCCTGCCTCCAGAAGGAGGCGGTGTCGCACCAGCAGAGCAGCGGCTTTGTGAAGGTTCCACAATGTGAAGAAGCTGCTTGTTAAAATGCAACGTGACGCGACATGAAGGTATCGGACGAGTCCAAAAAGACTGTGTTTCGCTGTTTTACTCAGGCTGCGCCGCAGCGTCTATTCACAGGCGCGAACCCGCTACTGAGCGGCACGGGGGCTTTGACCTGCTCCGTTTCCGGCCTGGGCCGGTGCACCCCTCCTTAGGCGACCTGGTGGTCCCGAGCTCCCCCAGGAGCACCATATCGATACCGAACTTAGCGCGGACACCCGATCGGCATAGTCCGCTGCGGCTCAGAGCTCCTGAGCTCAAGCGATCCGCCAGCCTCAGCCTCCCGGTAGCTTGGATTACAGGCGCGCGCCACCGCGCCCGGCGATTGGATCACGAGCTCGTAGGACTTTTAACTTTGACTAACATGACGTCATCGTGTTGCTGCAGCTGCAGCGGCTTCTATTGGTGATAATGAGAATTGCATCTTCTCAGGCGACGTCAGGTCCTCAAACGCGAATATATTTGAATTACAACGTGTAAAATTAAACGCTTATGTAATTGATAATTATTTATTCATGTTATTGTGTAGATTGTTTGAAAATGTGATTTAAATAAATGTAATTGTTAAAGAACGATGGCTCAATGTATCTAAGCCTTCTTTACTTATCCAGGGAATATTTCTTTTGAGGAAATATACTTCCATCCTGCTTCCTGCTTCATGTTTTTTTTTTTTTATTCACCAAAATAAAAAGTGTACACGACTTTATCCTATAATGTAAACGGTAATTGTATTATCTAACCACCAGGTGACACCCCTCCCTTCTTGTTAAGACTGCCGGCGCTATGACTCATCACTAATAGCATCTTGAGTGAGTCATGGCTTCTGGAGGTGATGTCTGTGCACACGCCTCACACGCCTCACACGCCTCACTGCTGCTCATGAGAGGCGGTTGGGCCTGTAATCGGCTCGCAAGGTCACTGAGCTCAGAGTCTCTCTCTCTCTCTCTGGCATTATAGAGGCTTATTGTGCGATTAGAATGTAGCTCTGGAGTCAGGAGACACAGGTGGGATTTTCCATTTCCTTGCGGATGAAACAACTGCAACCGTCTCAGCTACAGCCGCTTATCGGCCCTTTTAGATCGAGAGATCCGATCATATAAAATGCACACATCAGATTGTGCAGGAAGTTTGTTTGTTTTTTATCTTCTAGCTATAACATGTTTCCTACAAGTTTTCTAACAATATTAAATTACTAAAAAACAGCCTTGTCATACTTTCAGAATGCCTTTGCGAGAAATGGAGACAATATTGACTTTGATCTTCCAAAAGAAAGGGTCACCTGCTGATCTTACTTTGGAATGACAAGCCTCAGGTCCTCCCACTGGTCTTAGAATGTCTTAGAATTTCTTCTGGGCTCGTCTTATCTGATTTCTCAATAGATTAGACTCGAAATTATTTTGACAACCGCTATAACCCCATGAACTCTGCGAGACAGACAGAACATACTTTAACCCAAGCATATTAAAGGTATCGCAGTGCCCAGACACGTATATGAAATATCTTTAAAGGTTTTAGTCAAAATAGCAAACAGATGCTGCAGGACAGCGTCCCTCCGTTCTGTCAGAAAAGCCTTTGAAAACGAAAGTGAAACTAAGTTCATCGCGTGCATGCATACAGCTACGTGAATGTGCATACATATGCATGCACATCTAGTGCACGTTCGCCCCTTGTGACATCACAGGGGGCGAGACGCGTTTCAGTAGGTGGTTACAGAACTATGCAGGATTCACTTGACGGTTTATTTTGCTGTTTTTGGGTTAATAATGACCCAAAACCACCATAATAGTGTAGAAACATGGGACAAGTGAGTATAGGTCTCCTTTAAAGGCGTGGCATGCTGACAGATGGGTACACACCTGTAATACTGGCGTCTCTTCATACCAGAGATAGTTGACGTGCGAGTTCTATCGCTAAAAACGAGCCTGCCAACCCGTCTGCCCGAGAGTGACGCAGCCGGTCGGAGGGTTTGAGCGCCAGCTAACAAGGCGCCGCCAGGGATTGCACAACCGCCCAGAGGCTCCTTCCAATACCTCACGTTCCTGTCTACTGAGTGTCTCTGAGGCCGCCACTGTCAAACAGGACGTCTGTCTGCTTGTCCTCTGCTGAACGGGAGCTCACGGTTCGATTCATTACGAAGACTGTCTCCACAGCGTGAGACGTCGTTCCTCGGCAACCCGAATCCAAGCAAGGTTGTTGTCTCTTTCAAGTCTGATAGGGAGAGCAAAGACGCCGAAACTGTTCCTCTCTCATTGAAGACGGTATTAACTCTGTCACCTTTGATCTGCATGCGCTGCAGGCTTACGCCGTCGATACTGTGGTTTTTAGTGGTGCAGGGTTTCTGTGTTCATTTTTAAAAACTGCATAACCCCGTAGCATAGCTATGCATAAAGAGGTTTTGTTATTTGTCATTGCGTTGCACGATTGCACCGAGAACAATTCCTAGTCTGTGGATCCTTTCACTGACAATGCCAAGTAAATCGATTCTGATTCTGACAACGAAGCAACAATTTAAGTTCAAACGAAGGCAATAATCCGCTCCATGTCGTTAAGGTATTGGAGGCAGTCGTGTGCTTGTTTGTGCAACCGATAGAAGCACGATTCCAGTTTAAGATTAGATTATATCACTTTGCATGATCAGCGTGTCGATGAGTAGATGGTCACTAAAGGTCTTTTTGGGTGAACTGTTCCTTTAACCACCCTGGCTAAGGGAATCTCGCAGACAAACTGAAAATCTCTGCAGGTAAATTTTATTTTTATTTTTTATTAGGTCCCAAAAAATGTCCTAAAACAGGCATTACTGCTAAATGAATATTCTGAATTGATTTCAGATCCTTTCCTATTTATTTAAACTTTTATTTTTTTTGTTCAAGACCACTCTGGTCCATGACGGAGAACAGAGTCATCATCAGCAGAGGAGAGAAAGATTTTTTGCGAGGCTGTAATCAGCAACCGTTGGCCGCCTGCCGACAGAAGACAGGTTAACGGAGGTGCTATTTGCATTGAGAGCACTTTCATACCTGCACCGTGCTGATAACGAGAGTCTCTGGGATCGAACGACGTAATCTGCATGTTCCTGCTTTTAGAGCCACCGGACTGTGACAGTCAGTGGGAACCAGCAATGTCTGAGGCCTCGTGCTGGAAACAGGCCTTCTCTCTGTCTCGTTCTACTACGACTACACACACACACACACACACACAGAGGGACAATGTGAAATGCATGACAAGGAGACTTTGTCCCGCTTTATCGTCAGCAGCCACAGAGACGTCCTCCATTAGACATTGTCACTTTCCTGGACAATCACATTTCTTCTCTTCTTCGCTCAACAGTCAGTTATCGCCTCGTAAAATATATTTTGAATGCCTAACTGAATTATTTCACACACAAAAATCAAAGGTGATTTTAAACGTCTCTTTCCACAGATTCATGCTCAAGTACAATTACAACTTGTGTGATTAGAGTGGAGGGAAGGATCAGCTGACTGATCAATCATACAAATGAACTCCGTATTTCACACGTTTCAGATTCAGAGCCTGATTTTAGGAGAACAAAACGAAAAAAAAAAAAAAAAAAACTTCACTGTGCTGATAAACTTTTAACTAAAACAAAATATGTGCCTCATTTTAGCCGCACTCCATCAGCTCCCGGTATTTTCTTGAATAAATTATCGGGTCCATTTTCCTTGTTTAAAAACGCTGTTACTGGTTTGCAGCCAGCTTGCTGTGCAACTTCTGTGCACTTTTATTTTAGATCTTGAAATGTTGGATCAGAAACCATGACGTGTGACTTTTTTTTTTTTTTTTTTTACAACTATGCTCCTAAACTATGAGGCACCTGTCCAGAAGTTATGAGACACTGTGAAGATAACTGTAAAGCTACATCTTTACTGTGACTTTTATACGTGTCTCCTCGACATGAAATACGAAAGACTGTTTTGTGAGCGCATTACGAGTGTATTTAATTATAGATATATAGAGAGGAGTTCTTTCAGTGGTCCCTTTTAGTTGTATATATTGGACACTTTTTCAGTTGCGCCTCATCTGAGACAAATCCCACTCGGAGAATGAGCCTCAATCCGACTTGTAACCATGGAAACAACATAACTGCAAACAATAGAGGTTCATAAATAGCAAAAAGGTGCATCTTCAGTTTTTGGTAGTCGTGCGACTTGCCGCACAAGCTGCCGTGCAGCTGTGATACATTAACACCGACTTGGCCTAGATAGGAGAGGTTAGCGCTCATATCCTATCTCCTCAGATCCTCCTCCTTCAATCATTTCATTCCTGTCATCACCTGCAACTCATCTCCCATCAGCCCGGAATTTTCCCGGTCTCTGTTCGTGCCGCACGTCTCTGCCAGATTGTTTGTGGCTTGTGTCTTCTTTCCAGCGTTCCTGCTTAAGTATTGATTTCTCGTTTATCTGCCCTGCCTGTTTTTTTTGGGATGTCGCCTGTTTGCGTGCCGCTTTTGGACCTGTTTGCCTGTTCGACTTGATTATCCAGTTTTTGACCTCTGCTGGATTCCTGGAACTCTCTCTTTGCCTGCCACCCTTTCTGATGCGTCTGTTGATTTGGACTGCCTGCCTGGTACAGAACAACAAAGCTCAGTTTCTGGATTTGCCTTCTCCTGTCGTGCATTTTTGGTTCCTACCTGCCCTGGCCCCCGACCGTTTCTCATAATTTGGAATGGCTTTTATACACAATACTAATACATTTACAAATGGTTAGCTTTAATATTACATTTCATGGCATAAAGATGTTTCAGAGCTACAGTGTGTGGGATTTAGGGGTTAACCTAAAATTATATATACATGCATCACCATTCTTAGTTAATGGACAATTAATGCTTACCGTATTTAAAAGATAACTATCTCTCCACTAAATAAAAGGATGTCTCATATGGCTTGAATTGATTAAGGAAACTTGCACAACTGCCTGATTAATCAGGCCTCTATGGTTCAGAGTTTGACCTTTGGCTCCAGTGCTCCAGCTACAGATAATCGATCAATATTAGTCTGCTAGCTGGCCTGGGAGCTGGAAAACAATTACACAAGTTGTCTCAGTATCATCAGCTGTACACTATAGTGTAGTGGTGTGTGTGTGTGTGTGTGTGTAAAGGATTCAAAAGCATACGCACGGACAATGCTTGCTGTTGTTGCTCTCGTCCCAGAGGTCATGACCTCTGAAGTCAGAAGGCAGCTGACGTGTGTCAGACTATGGACCCTCCAATGGGGGCCGGCGGCCCCTGCTAAATAATAGGCACAGTCCCCAAAACAAAAGCAGACCCACATTTAGTAGTGAATGGTGACCAAGTGGCTTCAAGAGAAGAAGGTTCCCTGTACAACATTTGCTCTTGAGGAACAGCAGCATAAAAATAGTAATGGTGGTAATAGAGCAAATATAGTCACACGCTGCTGTGATGTTGTGTTTTTATAAAATGTGAATACAATATGAAATGATTCATTATAACTACCTTTAAACAGCGTACAAAAAGAATGCTTACAACGAGATGCGAAAAACGTTCCAGTAATTAGAGGCAGTGCATTTATTTTATAGAAACAACCAATAAAATAAAATAAAATAATAAATATCTGAATTTAATCAGTCAAATTATTGCCAAGCGTGGAGTTTTATATATATATATATCAATAATTATTTTCTTTGAGTGAAAACGATAAGACGTCAGATAAGACTTCTGACGCAATACCCCAGCGGAGGAATCAAACCTCTGGGATAGGGCGGCGGAGGTTTGCCTTGTTGCTGGGATACGAGCGCAGAGGGTGGCGAATTAAGCAAGTAGTCCTTCACGGAATGAAACCGGACCTGCATCGGCGGACATTGTGGCTCCCGGCGTCACCGCCACAGCGGGGTGACCTTTCTCCCGCGTGAGCCGGAATGTCGCTCGTTTCCTCGCCGCTGTTTAAGACGTCCTGCACGCGGAAACAGCGCCATTTCTGTCGGCGTCCGTGATAACGTGATGCTACCGCAGCGGATTCCAGAGCCGGAGCTCGGAACGGCAGCGGGAGAGAACTAGCCGCTCCCCTTCACTTCAACCCGCGGCAGGTAAGCGGAGCAATCCTCTCTCTGCTCACCTTGTGTCGCTGCGTGTTTACGCCGCGTCGCCATTCGCCGTGTGGACGATGTGGCGTGCATTTTGAGGGTTGGTAGCCCACCGGGGGAAGCCGCTCCTCCGCCCCCCCCCCTCTGTCACAACATTCGGACATACGAGAAAGCGAACTATTTTTTCTCACGTTTGACATTTCGCCCGCTTTGCGCTAACTCCCGTCATTTGAGGGGCGCTGCGGTTTGCAGCTGCGGTTTAGACCCGGCCTTAGCGTTCGCTAGCTAAGGCTAACTATTTAATGGAGAGCCGTGAGACTCGAGCGCCACCGTTTAGGAGATAGTTGCACAATAAATAATAACTTTATTGGTGTGACTCACTTATATGGCCTGAAGTGTGCGCAGTTCCATCTGATATGCAGTTGTTAAGATTACGTAAATTATTAATGAGACGCTTGGCGACAAGCGACGGCTAACTTGGCTAAGTTAGCTCATTAGCTCACTCAAAGGTCGGCGGTTCCGGCTAACCTTGTCGCTTGACTGCGAAGTGGCGATAGCTGGCTAACATTTATGCTATTACAGAAGTCGGTGTCGTTTCGAGACATTTGTAAAATGGCTGTTGTTGTGTTACATCAACGTAGTAATGACATTTATATTAGAATTCTCTGAATTAATTCCTGGCGGTAGTTGCGTTGCCGCACTCCGTAGCGCCGTGTTATTGCTAGAAATGCGCGTTTTCACGTTCCGGTACACCGTAAATAAAGTAGTCCGGTGACTTGCTATTCAGGACGCCAGACAATAACGCGCTGATTTTCACGTCGAGGCAGCTGTCTTTATAGGTTTGTGGGTTAAAGCGCAGTGAAGAACTAACTACCGGGGCTACAAGAAACAGCTGGGACGTAGACTACGGTCGGCCATATTTAAAAATGATCGATGAAGCTAGCAAACCTTTTTCGTTGTTTTTATTGTGTTTTTCTTTAATTGATATTATACCCACGGAAGGATTTTGATTCCTTAAATGTCGTGGTCGCGCGCTGGCTTCTCATCTTAGCCCTTTTTGACGCCTCTAACGGGATAACCTGTAATGTGTCACTGTTGAGTGACGGCTGGCTCGGCCAATCAGATCGGTGCAGCCTCCATTTGCTCTTCACGACGTTCCTCAATCCTCTGCGGCAGAAAGAGTTGCTCGGCCCGTTGCCGAATCAGTTTGAGCAACTTAAATTAGTCCACGTTCAGGAGTTTTGTCTGACAAAACTTCCGGTTTTCTGTGATTTGCAATAGAGAATTGGAGAACTAGTAAATTTTAAGAAGTTTTTAGTGATCCAGTTTCAAACGCATGCTGTCAGTTCTTACAAAATTACATTGTCATGGTAACACAACATTAACAGAGCTGTGTGGTGATTAAAATAAAATCAGCTGTCATCTGTTTGGTTTGTAAATTAATTGTTGCATTCATTTTTAAGGTTCAAATGTGAGTTGGTTCTGACCTCTTTATTGGAAGCATTCTTAGTTGATAGTCATTTGGAACGCTGCGTGTTTTAATATTGTGTGTATAAAATGTATTCTTGTGTGTGTGTGTGTATATATATATATATATATACATAAGAATACATTTTATTTATATAGCGCTATTCTAAAAACTCAGTCACTTTACATGTGTGCATAAGATAAAAACAGCAAATCAATACAAACATATATATTATATATATATATTATTGCTGTTATTTCTTTTTGTCACTTTGTTTTACATTTGCAGAATTCCTGACCTTGAATCAGCTGGATATTTCAGGTGCCTTTGCTTGAATGTGAGGCAGTTAGAATGAATAGGGAAATGCAAATCTCCTTGGTTAAACCCCGACTTTCTGGTACGGTGTCGTTGGTCATTTCTGTTGTCGAGGCGAGGAACGGTCATTGAATTATACAAACATCCCCGGCACCCTGAAACATGCATATACGGAAAGAAAATTAATAATTATATACAGTGGGATAATGGCAAAAAAATACGTCATGAAATAAAATCTAATTTCCTGTTCCAGAAACGTTACCGTCATTCAGTAATGCTTTGTTTTTAAATGTCTCACTAGTCCTTGTTATTTGCTGTTTCTCTCTGTGAAGTTTACATTTGGGGGCTTTTTTTTAATGCCTCTATTCGATATTGATAAATATTTCCTCTTTTCTCTGTTTCAGGTTGTGAAGTAAGACACAGCCTCAAAAATGGACCCCTTCAACTGAGAAGCAAACACATTCTGTGTTTTGCTCAGCAGCGCGAGCCATGCCTGACGATTAAAATCCCATTTTTTCCTTCTTCCTCAAAGCAATAAAAGAATCCGACATGTCTCCACATGTAGAGCCCCTTCTCCGTTACGTCCCGCAGGAGTGACTGCTCCCTCTTCCCAAGGTTCCGTCTCGCCGTCTCCCCTTCTCCTCCGACCACCTGAAAGTAACACGATGCTGCTCCGCTCGAGAATGGCCGACACCTGAGGTCCCATGCATCCAGTGAGCACCGATTCAGACGGTCCTGCTCCTTCTGAAAACCTCTCCTGCCCCTACCCCCTTGTGGGCCCCTTGCCTGCCTTAGAGATGTCCTTGCTCCATTCCCTGGGTCCGGTGCAAAGCTGGCTTGGCCAGGAGCTGGAGAAGTGCGGGATCGACGCCATGATTTACACCCGCTATGTGCTGAGCCTTCTCCTGCACGACAGTTATGACTACGACCTGCAGGACCAGGTGGGCTTCCCAAATGTTCGAGGAATAGTCCTTCTGGAAAAAAAGAGAAATGATTTGTTTTGCGTTGACATGATAATGGGTGTCTTATTAGAGGAAGGCGTGACATTTCCAGAATGGCTTCCCTCCCCAAAATCACGTCACCATAGCAACACTTCTTGCCCCTTTTAACAGCGAACGCTGTCGCCGGCGACGGGAAAATGACTACATTATTAGACGTGCCATAGCTGTTTGAACTTTCATGCTATCGATGTAATTCCAACAGCTTCTGACAGCCGACGCGTGGTGCTGTCACTCCTGTAGAGTGCTGTATGTCTTTATGGAGATTTTATGATGGTGGCAGCACCGTATTTCAGTGCAGAACTGCGCTTCTCATGTTTCAGAATCCATTACGTCGATAGAGCGAATGGTTGAAGAGCTACGGTATTTCCAATGTCGCTTCCCGGTCGCCAGCAACGGCATCAGTGTTTAAGGGTTAATCGTTTCATTTTTGTCATTACGTTTGTAGATGTGCATATTGCTTTGTTTGTGCAATTTTTTTATGTGTATATAAACCAGTACAGAAATGTAATTTTTAATTTATTTGTTTAAATGTGATTGTTTTTCTGTCCAAGACTAATTTTTGTGACTATTCTCTCGGACAGGAAAATGACATCTTTTTGGGCTGGGATAAGGGAAGTGGGAAGAAATGGGGCAAGAGCAAAAGGAAAAGTGGGACCGACCTGAGTCTTGAGGAAATGAAGAAGCAAGCTGCTGTGCAATGCCTCCGTTCTGCATCGGATGAAGTAAGAATCTGCTTTTTTCTGTTGCTTTTGTTTTGGGAAGGTATCAATGAAATTCTTTAAATTTTGTTGAGTTTTGATTCAATCAGAATTCTGTTCACATTGACGGTTGCTTCTGAATCGTATCACATAATCAATACCCATTGTGAAATAACCAAAATAACAACTATGCAAATTTCTGTCCTAGTGGTGTTTTCAATTTGTTTCGTAGCTTTTTTGCGTAATAAATCTGAGTGATTGCTGACATTTTCATTTGTTACCAGCGGCAGTAAATTGTGAGACTTGAGAATGACCCAGCATGAAGCCCGAGGGAGGGTCAATAGGAGTGTTGTGCTTCTCTCGGGACTGGGCAATGCAGTCTATTTTTTAACCGGCATATGCCGCACGGGATTGCAGCAGAGTTAGTCGGCTGTCAGCTGACCGGTAATAGCGCAATGATGCAAGGGGAAACGCGGGGCAGGAGAAAACGTAGCTTTTCGTGAGGCGGCATGGTAAGAATACTGGGCAAGAGTGACGAGGAAGTGAGTTAAGCAGATTGTAAGCCTGGTGCTGGTGAGCAGCTATTTATATTTCCTTTGATAGTGCAGACTAATCTCGTGCTTTTAACGCAGTTGGCTTGTCATAATGTTCGGTATGCGTAAAGCTGAATATTCAAACTTGTGTTAATATCTGTGTCGGGACATTGTGAGGTAATTGCGCATGGTGTTGTTTAGCCATTTTTGTGTTATGTTTTAGAAAGCATGCCTTTACCATTGCTAAATATAGCACAGTCATGGCGGCGCATGCCTAAGCTTTCACAAGTCAGCTGGTTTGACTTGTCTGCCCCGTGCTGTTTGTTATTTTGTTTGAGGACTGTTGGGGGTACATTCTTACGACAGGTTGTTGGGTGTCATGGTTAACATGAATGTTTTTAAAGGGTATCAGTCTCGGCTGTTTCACAGTTAGAGGTGCCATTTGATCCTATTCTATCCTGTTCTCTTAGTGTTTAAAACATTTTTAATGTGATGGTGTTATTGGCTTTGCCATATTTTTCATTTTGATCTCTCAAATCTGTTCTTTGACTTTTTCATTGTACAGAACTCTGGAATCGAGAGCTTGGTTGAAGAGCTTTGCTCTAAACTAAAAGAAATCCAAAACAAACAGAAAGGTTTGGTTGATATCTTTTGTCTTAAATATATTGAATTGAATATATTGAGTTAACAAAAATGATCTGATGTCTTAATTTTTCAACAGAGGACAAAAAGATTCTAAAGAAATCTGATGGCTCCCAGTCTCCAGAGCGAGTCGAGTCCCCCTCTTCGAAGGACCAAGTGGAAATGTAAGTTTAATTGTGGACACTGTGTATCAAGTTGTGGGTGGAGACTAAGGACGCATCTAAACCGAGGCTCTTCTACTTGTTTGTTTTGACGGCAGGTATTATGAAGCATTTCCTCCTTTGTCAGAGAAGCCTGTTTGTCTCCAAGAGATCATGACGGTGTGGAACAAGGCTAAGGCCTGCACGTACTCGAGTTCCTCATCCTCCGCCGCTCCGCAGACCAGCACAGACACGTCTTCGCCAAAAGATTGCAACAGTGACGGCGAGGCCGCGAAGGAACGGAACCTCGAGGCGTGCGGCGCCATCACCGCCGCGTCCAACGAGAGAAACCACCAACGGCGAAGCAAGAGGGAGAAAGAAAACCGATGCCGCGGCGGTGCAGCAGTGGAGGAAAAGTCCGGCGTCCATTCTAAGAGACAGACGAGACACAGATCTGAGGGCAAATACAGACCCAGGTCCTGGTCATCTGGCTCTAGCGAGGGAGGCTCCAGCTCAAGTGGGAACCAGGGAGACTACAAGTCATCGAGAAGCAAGGCGGTTAGAATAAGGCACAAGTCCAAGGAGGCCACAAAAAACAAGAGAACCCGCAACAGCGGCCAGGTGAAGGTGGTAGACAGAGACGAGCGAAGGAACGGAGGAGGGAGCAGCAGCAGCGCCACCGCAGGTGCTGCCAGGCAACCGCAGCTTTACAAAAAGGGAAAGAGGCCGCTGAAGGAGATCCGCAAAGATTCAGGTTGGAAGGAAGTTCAGAATACTAACAAGAACGAGTACATGGAGGAGCCGCTGTGGTACACCGAGCCCATCACAGAGTACTTTATACCTTTCAGCAGCAGACAAAGCAAGCTGGAAACAAAATATCGAAACCAGGTCGAGTGTCCAGACGGTTTTGCTTTGTCGACCGACACGGAGAGGCTGCCGGAGAGAATCCAGGGGATCTGCATTGCCAACGAGAGCCGCCAGAGAGCGTACCTTGCAGCAGGCTCGTTTGTTGACGGGCACTTTGTGGAGGGGCCCGGTGAGGACGAAGCCGCCGAGCTCACCGGGACGTCGGACTGCCCTCAGCCAGAGGATGGTAGAGATTTAGATGACGAGCATCTGTCTGAATATACTCACTTCTATGAAGTTGATATTTATCAATCCATATTGGATACTAGTGCCTCAGACTCTGTACAAGAGAGTCGAATCTTAAGCATGATTCGACAGAAAAGCAAGGAGCAAAGAGACGTCGAGGCCGAATGTTGTTTAGTGTTAGATGGTCTTGAGCAGCAAGGGAAAAGTGCAATTCGGGCGGACTCGCAGGAAGCTTCAGGGTCTGTTGGGTTCTTAATGGAGGATCTTGGGAACGTGGCTCAGTTGTGGGGATGTTTTTCACCCTCGACTTCAGAAGATATAGATGGAGAAAGCTTCATAGGAGATTCTCCGATTCGACTCTCCCCCCTTCTCGATAGTGTTTCGCTTGCACTGAGCAGACTGTCCGGTAACGTGGAGGAGCCGCCCGCTCCCGACGCCGCCGCTGAACCGACTGGTTTGAACTCGTCCTGCTTCTCTCTTTTCGAGCTGCAGTACGACAGCCCTACTTTTTCTTTCCCCCGCGACTCGCTCGCCATCGGTTACGAGAACAACACGGATTCCAGTAGCTGCCTCGACCCTCATTCGCATAAACAGTCTCGTTTGCTTATATGGACCAAAAATAGTGCCTTTGACGAAACTGAACACTGTTCTAACCTCTCGACGCGAACTTGCAGTCCGTGGTCGCATTCGGAGGAGACCCGTTCGGACAACGAGCAAGGAAACGTTCAGACGGAGGATGCCGCTCAAATTGGCGTCGAGGACGTTGATTGTATGATCCCTCCGCTCTCCGGTACCTATCTGGAGGATGAAATCCTGGATTTTCTGCAGGAGAACGCTGGCGGCAAGTGCGAGGAGGCGATTGTTAGTCCGGCATCCAAGCAGACCTTCACCAAAAAATCTAAATTGGAGTCTATTTGTGGTATAGCATTAGAAGAGGATGAGAGTAAACGGTACAGCACTGGCATGTTCTCAGATAACACGAACCAACGCGGTGAGGACTACAGCTCAGGGATCATAAAGGACATTTGGACTGCGATAGGCGACAATTCTGTCCCGTCTAGGCAAGGGGCAGAAAAACCAAGCGAGGGGCTGTTCTCCAACGAGGCGAGCGGTTACTGCTGCAGTTGTCTGGAGGTGCAGGCGAGAGGAGTTCCAGTTCAAGGACCTCAGAAAAGAGCCGTGCAGCGTTCAGAGTATCACCTTTGGGAAGGAAAGAAGCAAGAACGGGACTCGGCCAAAACCAAACCCCCCGTGGTCGATGGCGCTGGGGATTACATGACTCCGTCCAAGCCCTGGGACTCGAACTCGAATAAGGAGAGCACGTCGTTTATCCTGGGGGGGGTGTACGGAGAGTTGAAGACATTAAGTGGCGATAAGAATTGGGCCGTCGTGCCACCGAGCGGAACCCGCGATAGCTTGCTTCAGTGTGCCGCCGCCGCCGCCGCCTCCAGCTCCGACGTGCTCGCCATCACTGGCACAGATGTGTTCATGAACGCCGGCAGCTGCTTCGCCCCTGGGCACAGGCCCCTGTGGAGGCCTCTTGTGTCCTTCGGGCAGAGCGACCAGGCCATCAGAGGAGGCGGCGATGGACTGAATAAGGGATTTTCTTTTATCTTCCATGAAGATTTGCTTGGATCTTACGGAAGCTTGCACAGCGAGGAGAGAGGTTTGGATTACCCGTTTGCATCCTTCAACCTGAACAATCCTTTCTCTCAAGTCCTCCACGTCGAGTGTTCGTTTGAACCCGAGGACATGGCTTCGTTCAGTCCGGGGTTCAAGCCCAAATCCATTCTTTGCTCAGACTCTGAAAATGAAGCCTTCCACCCACGACTGTACGGCATCAACCGGACGCAGTACAGGGCCATTCGCATTTCCCCCAGGACTCATTTCCGGCCGATATCGGCTTCAGAGTTGTCTCCTGGTGGGCCCAGTGATTCAGAGGCCGAGACTGACAAAGAGGAGCTGAGTTTTCCCGTCCTAGCGCCGGTTGACATCTTCGACGATCCTCAGGCAGACCTTAAACCTCTGGAGGAGGATGCGGAATGTGAGGGTCCTTATTACGGGAAGTTAGAACTGGAATCTGGTAAATTCTTACCCAGATTAAAGAAGTCTGGCATGGAGAAGAGTGCCCAGACCTCTCTGGACTCACAGGAAGGCTCCAGCGCTCTCTTGCCTATCGCTGAGCAAGAGGTTTGCTTAGACTGCAAAACGGCAGCATCCGCATCAGCATCAGCTGCAGGCGGAGAGACGGCAATCTCACCGGGCAAGATTCAGAATGAAGAATCTTCAGCAGAGAAGCAGTCCTGCTTGCGTGCACCAGCAGGTCAGAGCCCCAAGTATGGGATTGCATATGACTTGGTTGGAGATTTGCCAGAGGTGAGAGTTTTATAAAAAAATTATCCACTCAAAGTATCTCCTTTCTGTGTAGTAAATCGAGGATTTAACAATCATTGCGTCATCTGCAGTAAAATGGGCTCCGCTGGCTGTTTTACTGCAAAAGACTAACGGATTCTCATTTGTTCCCGTTTAGTTTCCTCTGTTAAATGTAAGTGGACAGGGAAGGCCTGGCAGCCAGCAAGATGAGTGCTGGTGGCAGAACACGCTCTGCTCCCCCTTTTTCCCCGGACCTCAGTGCACAGGTAAAAGTGGACTGCAATAGCATCAACCTTAAGCGGCTATCTTTTAACATGCATGGAGATAAGTGACTGGCCGAATGTTGGCAACGTGATCAAACTCGAGGCCTGTAAGTTACTGGTCACTAGCTATACCTAGCAGCAAGCTAACCAATGAAACCCGTCTTCTCTTTCTAGGGAGCAGCAACATTTGAATGCTCCAGTTCTGCAGAGGACGCCCGTTGTACAGAGGAAGCGTTCCTCCATTACAGCTGTGACCTCTACCGGCTACGATTCAGACCATTGCAGAGCTGGAAAAACGTATTCTCGAGCCCACACTCATGCCTGCTGGTTTTCATTTACTAACTTAATACCTTGTATAATCAATCAGATCAACAAAGAAACGAGTGGAAAAATAGGTAAACTCAAAAAAAAAAAAAAATACGTTTTTTCATTGAGTGATGCGATGTGCAAACATGCATTTAGAATTTGTTTTCATTTGAGTCTTTTGAATACTGGTCCCCATTCAGATCTCCGTTAGGTAGTAGGGGACTGTATTTTGTTCAATTTTCTTTTTTGTCAATTTGTTCCCTCAGTTTTGCTTTCAAACTAGAATACTGGTAGTAAGTTGTGTCTGAATGGTTGTGCATGTGCGTTTGTCCAGCCAGTCTCACTCCTCTTCAAGTTGAACCTGTTGTATGAAACGATTGCTGTCGCATCGTCCGCGTTCCGCCTTGTCTTCAGAAAGATAATACAAGAATGTTTTTGAGTTCTGCAAGAATTTGAGAGTTTAATTAGTTTGCTTGGATCGCTTTCTGAATATGAAGTAGAGAATCTGTGCAGCTTTTCCTGAATATCTGTAATTTCCCAATGTGTGAAGTTATCACAAAAGATGCTGAGGTTTTGGATGGTGATAGTCATACAAAGGTTAGAAGATAAAGTATGGTTTGTGAGACTTAAAAAAAAAAAAAAAAGTAAAAAAACCAAAACTTTAAAAAAAACAACAGGAAATCAAAAGGTCTGAGGGAGAAAAAATATTAATCTACTTAAAATGTTAAAGAATTGGTTTGGGGTGTTTCGGGGAAACGCCTTTAGTGAAATGACAAAACTACAGCCATTTATGCAAACATCTGTGTCATTTTATTTTCTGTAATTCTATGGTACAGACTTTCGGTGCTACAAATACGGTCAAAGAAACCTTTGAAGTTGCAGTTCCATAAATATGGCTGCGATAAATAAATGATACAGCCTGGTTTTGTTTGTAGTCCCGACTCCTTTTAATATAATTTTTGCTTAAAATTATATAAAAAAAAACTCATCTCAGTTCTTGCTAATGTGGCTTTATTTTACGGTAACGTCTCATTTGTTTGGTCTGTTGCGGCTGAAGTCGAAATACCTGCAGCTACTTCCTGCAACATGACTTCAACTCGTTTCCCCCCCCCCCCCCCCCCCCAAGTAGTAAGAATGAAATGAGCCTTGCTGCAAAATAACTGTTATCAAATATAGCAAAGTGTCCGGTCAAACCAAAAACATGGCATAATCACACTGAAGTACAAAAGCTTTTCCTTTTCCGTATGCGGTGTGTTTTTATTTTTTGGTTTTCAATATATCTTGTGGAAATATTGAGTTATGACTCACTGTGTGTGTGTGTGTGTGTGTGTGTGTGTGTGTCTGTTTGGCAGTAGAACTTGTGAAGGCACTGGTTCAGAGTGAATGTATTATAGGTCTTTAATTCATTGAAACATGCAGTCGCAAATGTGCAAAAGTCAGTTGTCACGAAATGTGAAACGGACCTGAAGAAATTTGCTGCGAAGCCGTTTTGAGCTGCGGCCGGACGAGCCCGACTTCTGTCCCGCGCTTTGAATAACGAAGCGCCTGCAAATAAATGTTATTAATGCCTTTAAAAAAGAAAAATAATTTAAGAAATTAAAACCGGCTACAGAGACCGTAGCAGGTTGGCATGAAATTGAAGCACAGATAATAAATCCTAGCATTAAGTTTAAAAGCTGTCCGCAGTGTGAGCAGACTCCCTGGTTCATGCACAGGCGAAGCTGTCTGTACTGCAGGCATGGCCTCATCTAAAAATGCTTAGTATGTCTCCTCCCAGTCATTTGTTCTGTCAGTGTTTTCGGAACAGAGAACACCCCCCCCCCCCCCCCCCCCCCCCAGTACACTCAGGAAAGTTTTACTCTGCGCATTCTGCATCAGACCTGTGACCGTGCATCGACGCATTCATGTAAAAAAAAAAAACTTTTGATTGTACAGGAGAAATTATTGACGTTAATTTAGAGGACAAAAAAAAAAAGGCGAGCCATTGTTTGCATAAGCAATGCAGCGGGGACTTAAAGCGCCCCGGGTCCTATGCAATGCCTTTGCGCACGTAAACATTCAAGGATATGTTGAGAAAGTCCTTCAGTTAACTTGGCATGCCCATTGTTTTAAAGGTGGGGGGTGGGGGTGGGGGACCCCTGAGGCATTAAACAGAAACCTAAGTCCTGGAATGTGTACAAGTACAGCATGCAATCGTCACACTCCATCGGTTTGTGTTGAAGTCGTGAGGCTGCATCAGCGATCGTGGCTGACTCTGAGTGTGCGAGAAGCTGCGCCACATGCTGCCGTTTGAGTGCGCCGCGCCGGTCTCCATTTAGTTCCTTCCTTTTGATAGCTGGTGTTTAAAATAGAAAACAGCAACAACAATGCGTTCAGCGAGGGTGTGTGTGCATTTTGTAACGACACTGAAAAGGTCTGCGTCTTGATTTCACTGGTCTGAACGGCGTCTCCAGCACTGAACTTCCTCATCTTTTCACCCCCACCTAGATGCTCCTTCCCCCCCCCCCCTCCCGAACCAACCTCAACCCTCTGTTACCTAAATCTCACCTGTCCGGAGTAGATGTGTTGTTCCGATTTCATGTACACCCTGGATAAATTATTTTCTGTTTCATTTTGGATTTTCTTAACATCTAATAAAGGAATAAACCAAACCTCTTTGTGCTGCTTTGTTTGTGCCCCCCCCCCCCCCCCCCCCGGGCTCATTCCAGTCAGGGTGAGGGGGCTGTTTTAAAGGATTCGACCAGGTTTGATTCTCCTGCTGACACTAGAGGGCAGTGTGACGGAAGGGTAAGCTGGCTGTTCCTCCTCTTGTTCCACTCTCGACTTCTTTTTAAAGAACTATCCATTAAAATTTGAGAAGTTGTGCTGTGGGGGGGTCAAATCCTAAAAATAATAGAGACCCATTGTGTGTTGGACAACACAGCGTCCATCCAGTGGGATGGTTTGAAATACTACGTCACTTGTACTCATTACAATTAATTCAGCTTTCGTTGTCATCAAAATAGGTTTATGTTTTAAAAATACCTTGTTATATTGTGCTTTAGATACAGTATATTTAAAATGAAGCATTTATGACACCAGTGTCTGAAATGATGGGTGGAATGATCTAATGTCTTTTTTTATTTGTTTTATTTTTTAACTTCAATTCGAACTAAATCGATTTAACTAAGTAAACTGCGCTATGCTAATGAAGTTTGTCTACTTTCATCGCCCAGACTGGTTTGGGGAGTTGGTTTCAGTCAATATGACGTCATTAGCCCTGGAATTATAAAACACATTCAGGGAACAGATAATAAAAAGCAATAAACACATCATGTTGAGACGCTATAGAAGATAAAACGGCATTTAAATGAGTGGAAGATGGAATAAACAACATGCGCATCATTATTTATCCATTCAATGTGGCGTTTCCCAGCTCCGGTGTTGATTATTCATGCCTTCGTGTCCCGGACAGGTGAATCCATCGACGGCGAGCGCTCTTGGCTCGATTACATTTCACTCACTCGCGACAAGTTTGTTTTAAAATGGCGGCGGAAGCGCTGAGCCAGGTATGAGACGTGCGGCGACGCCGGGTTGAACTTGTGAAACATGTTTGTTCTTAACGCAGGAGGAGCGCGTCCTCCCCCCGCAGGAATGCCACCAGGGTGGGGAATGTCCGGTTGAGGGAGAACCGGCTTAAAATCGGGAGTCTGCGTCAAGAGCAAGTGCACTTAATGTTAATGTTTACCGGCCGCCATTTGTTTCCCCACTTCGATGTTAATTTATTCGTCTTTTTCGTCCCGACAAATGACGTCAGGCCGGAGCTGTTTGCCAAGCTGTAGTCACAGCGTCACCATGGGCCCCCCCGGTCGGGAACCTGCCCCCCACCTGTAGCATCATCATGGCGAACGCGACCTTCGGTGCCGCGGAGCGCACGGGCGCGCGCTGTGGTAGGTGACGTCACGTCTTTGTGTTTAATGTGCAGAACGGAAACGGGAACGCGCTGCAGTTTCTGGACGGCACGAAAGCATAAGTGTTATATTATAATGATTTATAGCAGAAATTCAAGCAAAAATAAACCGTGACGTGGAGTTATTTTATTTAACTTCTTGTTGTTGTTGTTTTTTTTTTTGCTGCTAAATATACTCTAATGACCGAGGAGGTGATTCTAATCATTAAAAAAAAAAAACTGAAAAAATACATTCCGCAAAATTATCATACTTTTCGTGGGGGGTCCACTGCGGTGTAGTGGACTCACGTGACGGAGCTTAGGGTCAGAATCCAGATTCGTGTGGTGACAGTTTGGAACTGCAATAGAACTTTGAAGTGATCTTTAAGAAGTCCGTATGAAATAGGATTTATGTTCAACTTTACAGCAAACACAAATAAAAACAACAACAAGACGCGTGTTCCCGAAACGTGGGTTCTAACGGAACGGTTCGTCAGGAGCTCGGACGCGCTCGCCCCTCGGCCGGCGCCCAGGCGTGATGAAGCCCTGCTGGGATTCCGGTTACACTCTGGTTGCCGTGGGATTAGTTTCCACCTCAGCCGTAACCGCTATAGTGTAGTGCAATAGTCGAGGTGGAATCTACAATCCAGGGCTGGGAGGGGGGGGGGGGGGGGGGGGGCTGGTTAGATTAGAGCTTTGATAAACTTTATGAGAACGCACCTTTTCATCACCGAGTGAAATGTTTTGGCTCCTGTAAATCTCAGATTCACAGAAATAGAGGAAAATACTTTGAATAAAACGGGAGTGTAGTAGTAATTGTGTAGTATTAATTGTGTAATATTGTGTAGTATTAATTGTGTAATTGTGTAGTATTAATTGTGTAATATTGTGTAGTATTAATTGTGTAATTGTGTAGTATTAATTGTGTAATTGTGTAGTATTAATTGTGTAGTATTGTTGTGTAGTATTAATTGTGTAGTATTGTGTAGTATTAGTTGTGTAATTGTGTAGTGTTAATTGTGTAGTATTGTTGTGTAGTATTAATTGTGTAATTGTGTAGTATTAATTGTGTAGTATTGTGTAGTATTAATTGTGTAGTATTGTGTAGTATTGTTGTGTAGTATTAATTGTGTAATTGTGTAGTATTGTTGTGTAGTATTAATTGTGTAATATTGTGTAGTATTGTGTAATTGTGTCGTATTAATTGTGTAATATTGTGTAGTATTAATTGTGTAGTATTATTGTGTAGTATTATTGTGTAGTATTAATTGTGTAATATTGTGTAGTATTAATTGTGTAATTGTGTAGCATTGTTGTGTAGTATTAATTGTGTAGTAGTAGTCGTGCGTCTTGTTTTTATTAGAATGGCTGTCGTCCTGTTTGCTCCTGATTTCGTACGACGGCCTGAATGCTCTCCTGTTTTCTTCCCAAGATGTCTCCGGAGGAGCCGCGGTGGGGAACGGCTGCGTGACGGCCCCCCCCCACCCCCACCCCCACCGAGGACCCAGGATGCCCTGCTCCTCCACCCCCATCTACTACAGCAGCCCTCAGAAAGGCCCCCCAGACCTCAACCAGGGCAGCCGCAGCTCGTCTCCCCGAGACTCCGGCGTCCCGACTCTGGAGATGGATCCTCCGGGGCCCGGCCCCCGCGGCCCCCGGCGCTCGGCCGACGGGGGCCTCGCCTTGCCCTGCGGTCACGACTCCCTGCCACTTTGCCTTTGGATGATCCCTCTGACACCAACGCCGTCCACAAGTTCTCCACTCCACCCCCCCGCGGCGGCTACGACGGCCTCGGCACCCTCCGATTATCGGCCGCGGGGGGGGCGGGGGGGGCCTTGAACCGCTGCGACGACGTGTCGGTGTGCAGCGTGTCCAGCGGGAGCACGGAGCTGTCGGCGTCCAATGAAGACATCCTGGATTCCACCGTCACCTCTGACTCCAGCGCCATCGTTACCTTGGAAACGGACGACAGCGGCGCCGCTCACTTCTCAGACGTGACGCTGTCGTCGCCGGGAGACCCGTGGAGTCCCGTCGGACCGCATTCGGGGTCAAGGGTCGGGCAACAGGAAGAAGACTCGAAGAAACCAGGACCTCTCGCGAGCTTATTCAACAAGTAAGTCAGTCGTAATTTACATTAATTAAATACACGCCACAGGCCTGAATGTATTTGCACTCGGGCTGTAAAATAACCCCCCCCCCACCCCCACCCCCCCCGCAGGTAGAGGCTTGGTGGCAAACATTAACACAAAATACGTCTTCATCAGAAGGCAAAGATGAGCTAGAATATCTGACGTTTC